>NC_084557.2:8720000-8792500 GCF_033978685.3 Nerophis lumbriciformis | reverse complement strand
AGTGTTTTGTATTGGGTCTCGAGTACTCTGGAATACCCAACTAGCAACAGTTAGATGCTACCTCAATAGAAGCATTTAAGTCCCAGCTTCAAACTCCTTAATATACTCCAGCTTTTAAATAGTCCCGTTCAGACCAGTTGACCTTCCGCTCCTCTTTTCCGTTCTGTCCCCCCTCTCCTGCATGGTGGAGGTTACCAGGTATCACTCTGGAAAGAGGCGGTAGTTGTCCCAAGTTGTGACCCGGGTTAGATCACTCATCTATGCATCAAAGTCAAAAGCCAAAGTCAGCTTTATTGTCAATTCTTCACAAGTCTAAGGCATACAGAGAATCCAAATTTAGTTTCTTACGGTCCCGTGCACAACAGGTGGTGACGTCTCAGCGTTGTCCACTTGTCTACGTCCGAGGAGTACCCCTTACGGACCTTCTTGCTTCCAGGTGGACAGGACTCTCACATGATCATAAGTGTACAACTGCCCACTTGGCATCCATTGCAGCCAGTCACCCAGAAACCCGATCCCAAAGTTTCTTCTTTTTCCCCAGTTCACACTTTTGGAGTTTTTCCTTGTCCGGATGTGGGTCCAGATCTGGGCATGTGGTTGTCGTTTGTGAAGCCCTTTGAGGCACTTGTGATTTTGGGATTGTAAATCAAACTAGTAGAAATAATATTTTTGATGTTTTACCTGGGCATTAACATTAGCGCTGTTAAAAAAATCACAAGTTATTGTCAAAATTGCATTTTGAGGTAGATTGATCTCTTCAATGTTTACGTACAGTACAAGACAAAAGTTTGGACACCTTCTCATTCAATGCATTCTTTATTTTCATGACCATTGATTGTCACTGAAGGCATCAAAACTATGAATGAACACATGTGCTTCAAGCACACCTGTGAAGTGAAAACCATTTCAGGGGACTACCTCTTGAAGCTCATCGAGAGAATGCCAAGGGTGGCTATTTTGAAGAAACTAGAATATAAAACACGTTGTCAGTTATTTCAAATTTTTTTGGTAAGTACATAACTCACCAAGGTAGGAGGCCGCGGGGAAGACCCAGGACACGTTGGGAAGACTATGTCTCCCGGCTGGCCTGGGAACGCCTCGGGGTCCCACAGGAAGAGCTGGATGAAGTGGCTGGGGAGAGGGAAGTCTGGGCTTCCCTGCTTAAGCTGCTGCCCCCGCGACCCGACCTCGGATAAGCGGAGGAAGATGGATGGATGGATGGAGTACATAACTCCACATGTGTTCATTCATAGTTTTGATGCCTTCAGTGACAAATAGTCATGGAAATAAAGAAAACGCATTGAATAAGGAGAAGGTGTGTCCAAACTTTTGGCCTGTACTGTACAAACTAGTAGAAATAATGTTTTACCTGGGCATATGCTAACATTAACTCTGTTATAACATTACAAGTTACTGTAAAATGTGAATGTTATTAGTACAAGCTGTAATAGTGTCTATCGCACGCACACATCTATTAGTTGTTGTGCACGTCATTAAAAAATGACCAAGTAAGAAGTTACTTAGTACTTGTAGTTTTTTTAACGGAATACTTACGCTTAATGAAGTACTTATCTGAATGACTACTCTAATACTCTGGTGAGCACCAAACCAACAACAGAACCATCCACATATCTGGTCTAGACTTTAAACAGGTTGGTACAATTTAATGAAGGACATGAGCAAGGCATCTTCTCTGTTCGCACTTTCCACGTCCAATATGGCATTACGTATGACTCAACGTGCGTTGACGTTTAAGGCCTTTGAAGGTTTTCTTTTCACATTAAATTCTTGTGCCCTGTTAAATGTTCTTACATGTTGCTAAAAGATAAGAAAAAGGGACTAATTCACTTCCGCAAAACCTTTGTTGGAAAATACTTATTTGTCCTATTTCTTCTTCTAAACTTCAAAACCGTTAACGGCCGTACATTTTATTTGTGTCTGAAGTACACGCGACTATTATCCTCCAAGAAAACGTGTTACTTTGTTGTAAAAAGTCTGATCACCTGCTCTTTTGTGTGAAAGTCCAGTTTGGAGTTTGGATATATAATCCTCCATCTTGGAGTATAATAACATCTCTTTATTTGACACTGTCTTCTAACAAAAGGAGTTTGGCTGGCTTCTCTGGAAAAGGACGGCAATAACAAGTACCTGCATGCTCACATACGCCCCCCTCTTCAGTGCCTCTATGATTTCTCTGTATTTTATTTGACATTATGCAAAAATGACACACTTACGTTAAAAGTCACAGCAGCTTCTACACTGCATTTATTTCATCAGAAAGTGTGAAACTGTAGCTCTCGCCACTAAATAACATGTTTTGAAAAACCTATGGGAAACAAACCATAACCGTAACATAAACAAATGTCCATGCCAGAAAAACAAACAAAAAAAAAAAAAAAAAAGTTTGCGTATTGAAATTATTAATCTTCACATGGTGGAGTTTTACTTAAAATAACTTTGCGTGAATATGTCTCATTCCCTTGCACTGATTCCAATATAAAACCACAGTGCCGTTTGAACCCGTTTATTTGTCCTTGAAAAGGAAAGACTTGAGGCATGCAGTAGAATGGCTTTAAAGTCAACATGTGAAAACACTGACCTCTGGTGGCAAAAGTCAGCCACACAAGAGCAGTCACGTTACAGTTATAGCTTTTGCTTCAACAAGTACTTAAAATCATTTTTAAACTGAAGTACTTTTGTCAAGCATTACATACATTTTCCTTTATTAGGTTCATTAATATTTTACAAGCAAAATAACATAATAAAGGTCAAATTAAATAGACATATGAGGCAAACATGTAGGTACAACGATTGTGTAATCTGAGGACAAGCACCACCATCTCATCTGCAATACAAACATAAGTCGTCATAGCAACAGACTGACCTGCTATAAAGAAACATGAGCTCAGATAACTCACTTATAACTTGTCGATTCCGAGCTCTTCAGGTGTGGAGATTCCCAGCTCGTCCAAAGTTGGCCTCAGTTCTTGAATGAGATATGGGTAGATCGCTTTGTGTGGCCCAGCTTTTTCCTGAGGAAGGAAACATCATTGTCAATAACCAACCCACAACTACAAATATCTTTACTACCGCTGTTCTTTCTCACCTTCACAGCTTCCAGAATTCGGATGGCAGTGGCCAAGTCGTTTAACCTCCGACAAGCTCGCAGTGCTGCCTCGAGAATCTTTGGCTCAGGTACCAGATCGTAACAAACAAGTGTGTTCATCCCTGGAACAATTTTGAAGTTACGGTTTTAGAAATTAATATTCCCTGTGGAGGAGGTTGAACTGAGACACTTAAGCAAGGCATTGATTTGACAGTGGATTTATATTATTACAAACTTAGACTAAAATTAAGCCCTTAAAAAAAGCACACACACACACACATATAATATATATATATATATATTGTAGATTGTCACTGAAAGCATCTAAACTATGACACCTGTGTAGTGAAAAACACATTGAATGAGGTGTGTCCAAACTTTTGGCCTGTACTGTATTTTTATTATAATTTACTCGTTAAGTATTTCCAATTGAAGTATTATCTTGATATTATTTGTGTTTTAATTTTTAGCAAACAAAAACCAGAAAGTCAGAGTCAATAATTATTGTCAGGGAAGGTATTTATATGTCTCCCCTCTTGTTTATGTTGAACACAAATGTGTCAAGAGTACATATTACAGGACACAAATCAAATATGGTGATGATTCAGTGATTGTCAGTTAGTTAAATGATATGCAGTCACGCGTGTCGAGCTGTCGGGTGCTAGTTTGTTGACACGGACGCGTCCTCACAAGACAAAGTTGAATCATGAAAGGCAACCTTACCCGAGCAAAAACGATGCATATTTATCTGGGAGAGTCTTGATAACAATTTCCGTGACCGAGCCACACACATAGAAGTTGTAGACTTTCATGCTTTTTAAAGTTTGTATCTTTTTTGTCTTGTATAATGACGGAGCACAAGATAGTTCAATATATGTCTGGGAACTCCACCGATGGATAACACTTGATATCACGCGACAAATCTTTTAATAAAAGTACAGGCATGTATTCCATTTTATAGTTAGATTTGTTTTGCTTGTATCTACTTTTTGTAGGAAGATCTAGGCCCCTTGCGTACTCAGATAGTCATCTTGGCTTTGTTGACCACCACGGTTTTTCACTTATGGGAAGAAGTGACGTGATGGAATACAAGACATATCGGGATATCAGTTTTGGTCCATATCGCCCAGCCCTTGTGCTTCATTTGGTCACAAAAGAATGTTGACAATAATATCGTTGGGGACAATATATCATCCAGCAAAATTTGTTATCACCCCAGACCTACTTTTGATAAGTTTTGTCCATTTTGTCCCAAAAAGACCAAAGACCAGCGTGGAAAGAAGAAGGGAATCGCAGTAGAGTAAAAAAGAAAAGAAAAAAAGACTATTTGCGAGAAGTACATCAATGGCGCTCGCAAGTATGGACGAAGCAGGCTTATTATTGCCACAGCTAGTTTTAAATTGTGATGAGACCAGACTTTTTTTGGAAAAAGATGCCAAAGCCGATTCACAGTATATTTACTTTTTAAAATTAGTTTTACCATCGTAACAATATGGCTGTTTTAGTAAAGGATTTTTGTGATTTCAGATAGTTTGTGAGGGCACCAAAAAGACTTCAGTGGGTGCGCGTGGTTGGCAGAGCAGCAGACAGTTCAACTTGATGATGTTGTTGCAGCTTGTTAAGAGAGTTGAACCATCACAGCCTTGTTACAGTATGTTTGTTTGATATGCAGTAGTGTGTTCAAAATTTAAAAACCTTCACTAAAATTTGGATTTTTGTCGAGGCTGGGACCCAATATTCATATTTCCTATAGAAGGGGTGTTGAACTTGTTTTCATGGAGGGCCACATGGCAGTCATGGCTGCCCTCAGAGGGCCCATTGTAACAGTGAATGTAAGAATATAAAAGTATAATCGCCTCATTATATTATTACCTATGCATTTGGTTATTTGATTTTTGTACGTACAAATTGATGGATAACTTGCTTTGAAATCATAAGTCAAGGGGACACGCAGATTTTAAGTCTATTGTTATTTTTTACAAACTATTATACGGTGTATAATAATTGGGGGTGCTAAAAATGTTTTTTTAATCACATTCGAATCCCGATTTTTTTTGTAATTTTCAAAAATAATTTTTTTGTGGACAAATGAATTAAAAAAACTAACTTTTAGGCCATCTCTATGCTTACTTGGTGCATGTATGTGTCATATGTCAGCAACCAAAAGGAGATTTTTTTAACCTGTAAGCTGTTTTGTTAAGGTGTAGTTATCATTATACCAAATAATACATAGCAAAAATCAGTTTGAATGGAGAATCGTGTTGAATTGAGTATCTATTATGAAACAAATCCTCACCCCAAAAACCGGAATCAAATGGCGAGGTGCCCAAAGATAACACTAATAACAATTGAATATTTGTACACATATCAAAGTTTAAAACATATGAAATTTCATTTTTTTTCTGTCAAAATGGAAACAATGAAAACATTTAGTAAGAAAAATGAAGTAACGGTATGCACATTATTTCAAGGCTTTCACAGGCTACATTAAATGACGTGTCGGGCTGGATCTGGCCCCTGGGCCTTAAGTTTGACACATATCCTATAATGAAATATGCTTCACTACCCAAACCTTTCAAATTACGAAAAATATTCAAGAACCAATTAAGCTTGTAAATTGAGATTCCACTCTACTTGTTAAAAATGTTTCAGTTCCATAATCTATAATAGCATGGTCATAGTATCAGTTTGGGAGTAAAAATCTAATTGTATTTGAGGCCAAAAATACTGATTAATGTAAAACCATTGAGGGAGAGGGGCAGCACGGTGACAGGGGTTAGTGCGTCTGCCTCACAATATGAAGGTCCTGGGTTCGATCCTGCGCTCGGGATCTTTCTGTGTGGAGTTTGCATGTTCTCCCCGTGACTGCGTGGGTTCCCTCCGGAAACTCCGGCTTCCTCCCACCTCCAAAGACATGCACCTGGGGATAGGTTGATTGGCAACACTAAATGGTCCCTAGTGTGTGAATGTGAGTGTGAATGTTGTCTGTCTATCTGTGTTGGCCCTGCGAAGAGGTGGTGACTTGTCCAGGGTGTACCCCGCCTTCCGCTCGAATGTAGCTGAGATAGGCTCCAGCACCCCCGCGACCCCGAAAGGGTTAAGCAGTAGAAAAATGGATGGCTGGATGGGCATTGAGGTAGAACAAAGTGCTGCAATAGCGAATCGATAATCATATCTTAAGGTTAAATATAGCAATAGTTTTGACGTATCGATATATACCAGACCTGGGCAAATTAAGGCCCGGGGGCCTCATGCGGCCCGTTAAGCTTTTCAATCTGACCCGCCGGTCATTCCCAAATAATTTTTTAGATCTTTAAGATGGAAAGTGTAGCTGCCATTATGATGTGCAGTGATGTTTTCTAATGACCGTAAGTCTTGAACTATACAAAGTATTTCAAATGGTTGGAATCTGCACTTTTGCATGACATACTAGTTATAATATAGCGATAGTTTTGACGTATCGACATATAGTCACGCTTGTCCATCTTTTAGCCACAACATTACTGACTACAACTTCATTCCTCCGTTTACCTTTTCTCAGCTCCCATGCGTCAATGTCTTGCTTGTTAAAGTAGGTGACCCAGCGGGCGTCAAACTCCTCGTCGGTCTCTTGTTTCCCATGAGAATAGCACCTTGACGCCAACAGAGCTGCAAGGTGAAAATGACATCGTCACCATATTAAAAGTAGCTACTGTGGCCTTGAAAATTGGTAGACACGAAAATCAAAAGTATGCATTTAACAACACAGACAAAACATTCAAAATGGATACATCATCTCAAAAAGACTTCATGAAACATGCCTACTGTACCACTCAGTTCGATGGAACAATAAGTTGACACATTTACATGCTATGCACATTACATACACTATATTGCCAAAAGTATTTGGCCACCCATCCAAATAATGAGAATCAGGTGTCCAAATCACTTGGCCGGCCACAGGCGTATAAAATCAAGCACTTAGGCATGGAGACTGTTTCTACAAACATTTGTGAAAGAATGGGCCGCTCTGTGATATCCTGTGCAACAAATCCAGTCGTGAAACTTCCTCGCTCCTAAATATGCCAAAGTCAACTGTTGGCTTTATTATAAGAAAATGGAAGAGTTAGGGAACAACAGCAACTCAGCCACCAAGTGGTAGGCCACATAAACTGACAGAGAGGGGTCAGCGATTGCTGAAGCGCATAGTGCAAAGAGGTCGCCGACTTTCTGCACAGTCAGTTGCTACAGAGCTCCAAACTTCATGTGACCTTCCAATTAGCCCACGTACAGTACGCAGAGAGCTTCATGGAATGGGTTTCCATGGCCGAGCAGCTGTATCCAAGCCATACATCACCAAGTCCAATGCAAAGTGTGGGATGCAGTAAATAATGATAAATGGGTTGTACTTGTATAGCGCTTTTCTACCTTCAAGGTACTCAAAGCGCTTTGACACTACTTCCACATTTACCCATTCACACACACATTCACACACTGATGGAGGGAGCTGCCATGCAAGGCGCTAACCAGCACCCATCAGGAGCAAGGGTGAAGTGTCTTGCTCAGGACACAACGGACATGACGAGGTTGGTACTAGGTGGGGATTGAACCAGGGACCCTCGGGTCGCGCACGGCCATTCTTCCACTGCGCCACGCCGTCCCCAGTGGTGTAAAGCAGTGGAGACGCATTCTCTGGACTGATGAATCACACTTTTCCATTTGGCAATCTGATGGATGAGTCTGGGTTTGGATGTTGCCAGGAAAACGGTACATTTCAGACTGCATTGTGCCGAGTGTGATATTTGGTGGAGGAGGAATTATGGTGTGGGGTTGTTTTTCAGGAGTTGGGCTTGGCCCCTTAGTTCAAGTGAAATTAACTTTGAATGCTCCAGGATACCAAAACATTTAGGACAATGGGACGGCGTGGCGAAGTTGGTAGAGTGGCCGTGCCAGCAATCGGAGGGTTGCTGGTTACTGGGGTTTTCAATCCCCACCTTCTACCATCCTAGTCACGTCCGTTGTGTCCTTGGGCAAGACACTTCACCCCTTGCTCCTGATGGCTGCTGGTTAGCGCCTTGCATGGCAGCTCCCGCCATCAGTGTGTGTGAATGGGTAAATGTGGAAATACTGTCAAAGCGCTTTGAGTACCTTGAAGGTAGAAAAGAGCTATACAAGTATAACGCATTTATCATTATTTATAATTCCATGCTCCCAACCTTGGGGGAACAGTTTGGAGCGGGCCCCTTCCTTTTACAACATGACTGTGCACCAGTGCACAAGGCAAGGTCCGTAGAGACATGGATGACAAAGCCTGGTGTGGATGAACTTGACTGGCCTGCACAGAGTCCTGAACTGAACCTGATAGTGAAGTGAATTATATTTATATAGTGCTTTTCTCTAGTGACTCAAAGCGCTTTACATAGTGAAACCCAATATCTAAGTTACATTTAAACCAGTGTTGGCGGCACTGGGAGCAGGTGGTTATAGTGTCTTGCCCAAGGACACAACGGCAGTGACTAGGATGCCGGAAGCGGGAATCGAACCTGGAACCTTCAATTTGCTAGCACGGCCACTCTACCAACCGAGCTATGGCGTCCCACCTTTGGGATGTATTGGAACGGAGACTGAGAGCCAGGCCTTCTCGGCGAACATCAGTGTGTGACCTCACCAATGCGCTTTTGGAAGAATGGTGGAGAATTCCTATAAACACACTCCGCAACCTTGTGGACAGCCTTCCCAGAAGAGATGAAGCTGTAATAGCTGCAAAAGGTGGACCCACATCATATTGAACCCTATGGGTTAGTAATGGGATGGCTCTTCCAAGTTCATATGTGAGTCAAGGCAGGTGGCCAAATACTTTTCGCAATGTAGTGTATTTATGGTTAGAAGTACTGTAAGAGCAAGCTACAAAGGCACACAGATTTAGCTAAACATAAAAATAATTCAAATATTCCACCAAAAAATATCAAAGATGACATGCTAACTGACAAATGTTAAGCTGGTTATATGGCTGTAACAGAAGCACTACTACAAGGCCCGCAGCATGAACCTTTCAAGTGGGTCACGACAAGGACACACATTGGGATACGAACAGCAAAGGGATTTTCACAGACATTTTCTCTAAATAAGATACTTATGAGTCAGTTCGAGTCGACACAGTTTTCCGCTAAAATGACAAGAATGTAACTCGGCTTAGTGCTTGTTACCGATAGTAGTGAGGGCTAACATTAGCATGCTAGCCGTGCTCCTTCCGCAATGAGCCGCCGACCCACCCGCGAGTTCATCACTTGTGCCAGCCCGGTTAGCTCCTAAATAAGAATTGTCCGACCGATACATTTGACAAATACCTTGACACCTCGGTTTCGTACGGGCCAAACTCCGAACCCCGGAGAAAGACAGGCGGGCGGCTGCTTTGAACATGTTGCGGGACAGACAAGCTGCGCGGGCCGCTCAGATTTCGCTGCAAGGAAGCGGAGCTTCACTGTGACGTCACATGTCTGTTATGCGCATGTGCCACTTTTTCATTTTCTGTTATACTTCGACCGACAAAAAAGCTTTGTTTTAATCTAAAGTAGAATGAGTTAGAGTCCGTGTACCTTCCGTTCATTATATTTACAATTATTGTATCTATTCTCCAATTCTGAAACGCAAATAAAAAAATAAAAGGAGGGCCGTTTTTCGATTTTTATTATTATATATGGCAGATTTTAAAACAAACAAAAAAGGGTTGATTTTCATTAAAATATTGCCATAAAATTGTATTTTGTGCTGTTTTCATTTCATCCAGATAAACACTAAAATCAGAAGTGGTATTTTAGCTTTTCCTTCGCGTTTAGCATGTTTTTTTTTTTTTTTTTTTTAGCTTAAACGTAACACCTTTGTTTAGCAGGAGTCCTATTGTCGTTTTAAAAAAAGTGTCATTAAATAGTTGTCCAACTTTTCTTTTTTTCTTTCAGAAATTAAAATAGGAAAAATGGCCCGAAATTAGTTTTTTTAATTGCATTTAAAAAATCGAACCAGCGCCCCCCGCGACCCCGAAGGGAATAAGCGGTAGAAATGGATGGATGGATGGAAATAGAATGAACGGAAGGTACACATACCATTGAGCAATTAATTCATATTAATAAAATATAGAAAATAAAACAATAAAATGGGAAAAATATATATAAAAATGGGCTAATCTAACTTCAAATCCTCTAGTAAAGATAATAATTCAAGGGCGTTTCTACTTTTAACCATTTTTTCAAAATTGTACTCATAAATTGACCTCATTGAACCAATGTGAACATTTGGGGGTTTTATGCTTGCAACATTAACAAGCATTTCTAAATCCACCAAATGTAATCTCTTCTGTTCTAAACGGGGACGGTCCGTGTACCTGTTCATTCTATTTCCAATTATTTGATCTATTTTCCAATTCTGAAACGCAAATCAAAAAATAAAATGAGGGCGGTTTTTCGATTTTTATTATATATATGGCAGATTTTAAAACCCCAAAAAAAGGGTTGATTTTCATTAAAATATTGCCATAAAATTGGATTTTGGGCTGTTTTCCTTTTATGGATTTTTTGATTTGCAATTAAGAATTCGAAATAGAATGAACGGAATATACACGGACCGTTGAGCAATTAATCCATATTAATAAAATATAGAAATATAGAAAATACATCAATAAAATGGGAATAATATATATAAAAATGGGCTAATATAACTTCAAATCATTCAATAAAGATAATAATTCAAGGGTGTTTCTACTTTTAACCATTTTTTCAAAATTGTACTCATAAATTGACCTCATTGAACCAATGTGAACATTTGGGGGTTTTATGCTTGCAACATTAACAAGCATTTCTAAATCCACCAAATGTAATCTCTTCTGTCCTAAACGGGGACGGTCCGTGTACCTCCCGTTCATTCTATTTCCAATTATTTGATCTATTTTCCAATTCTGAAACGCAAATCAAAAAATAAAACGTGGGCGGTTTTTCGATTTTTATTATATAAGGCAGATTTTAAAACAAACAAAAACGGGTTGATTTTCATTAAAATATTGTCATAAAATTGGATTTTGTGCTGTTTTCCTATTATGGATTTTAATTTTTCCAGCAAACACAAAAATCGAAAAAAATGTTCATCCTAAATGCAAAAATGCGTGGTTATCTGTGTGATGACAAAAATAACCGGAAGTGGTATTTTAGCTTTTCCTTCGTGTTTAGCATGTTGTTGTTTTTTAGCATAACGGTAATACCTTTGTTCAGCAGGAGTCTTATTGTCGTTTTAAAAAAGTGTCATTAAATTGTTGTCCAACTTTTCTTTCTGAAATGAAAATAGGAAAAATGGCCCGAAATTATTTTTTTGATTTGCATTTAAGAATTCGAAATAGAATACCATGAATTGATTAACATGGACCCCGACTTAAACAAGTTGAAAAACCTATTGGGGTGTTACTGTTAGGATTTGATCACGGTGATCCCAGGATGCAGAGACGAGAGGCAATGTTGAATAATAAAAGGGGAATATTTAATAAGTCCAACAATTACAACAAAAGGCGATGGGGCAAAAAAGCACACCATGAATAATCAACAAAAACAGGTTCCACAGTGGTCGGCAGGGAGGTAGGCCAGGGCGCACTGAACACAGCAATAAGTCCAACACAAAAATCCTCTTTACCTCAGGGGTGGCTAGGAAGCAAGCACAAAGAGGTGAGGGATTACAGGAATAAGGAGTGGCAACATACCGGGACTGATGAAACGAAGCAGGCACATGCACGTGGGAGGTGCAGGAGACAATAACCGGCGAGGCCAAGCTGACTGTGACGTGCCTATATACCGGAGTGCTAATTGTGAGCAGGTGTGCATCAAGGTCCGCCCCTCGCCGAGGACAAATCACTAGAAGCACAGGTGTAGACAAGAGGAGAAAGCAGGAAAAACACTAAAAACACAACAGTACCCCCCCCCCCCCTTAATGGACGCCACCTGGCGGCTTACCTGGTTTCTCCGGAAAGTGATCATAAAAGGTAGTTAACAGTGAGGGGTCTAGAATAAGTGAACGTGGGACCCATGATCGGTCCTCGGGGCCGTAGCCCTCCCAGTCGACCAGATACTGGAAACCCCTGCCCCTTCTCCTCACATCGAGAATAGCCTTGACTGAGAACGCGGGATGGCCATCAATAAGTCTGGGAGGTGGAGGAGGCACCTCTGGAGGACTCAAGGGACTGGTGGAAACGGGCTTGATTAGAGAGACATGGAATGAGGGATGTATCCTCAAAGATTCGGGAAGGCGTAGATGCACGGCGGAGGGATTAATGATTCGCTCAATGGGATAGGGTCCAATAAATCGTGGCTGGAGTTTCTTGGAGTCCACTTGGAGAGGTAGATCACGGGATGACAACCACACCATCTGACCGGGCCTGTAGTCTGGTGCTGTGCTGCGGTGGCGGTTAGCGAGGCGCTGGTTGCGTTCTGAGGTGCGTAGTAGTGCAGACCGGGTATTGCGCCAGGCTTGATGTGCACGGTGCAGGTGGGCAGCCACAGAAGGGACAGTGACCTCGGATTCCAGAGAAGGGAAAATGGGAGGTTGGTAACCGTAGGCAGAGTGAAAGGGTGACATGCCTGTAGCAGAGCTGATGAGTGTATTATGGGCATACTCGATCCACGGTAGATTGAACGCCCAGGAGGCTGGTTGCTGGTGACAGACGCAGCGGATGGCGGCCTCCAGATCTTGATTGGTGCGCTCAGTCTGACCGTTTGTCTGCGGGTGGTATCCTGAAGAGAGGCTTGGCGATGCTCCTAATGATTTGCAGAATGCCCTCCAAACTGCAGACGAGAATTGTGGCCCTCTATCCGACACCACATCCACCGGGATACCATGCAGCCGGAAAACATGGTGTACGATCAGTTCTGCCGTTTCAAGTGCAGAGGGCAATTTGGCAAGGGCTACAAAATGGGCCATCTTGGAGAAGCGGTCCACCAAAGTCAATATCACAGTGTTGCCCTTGGATGGTGGAAGTCCTGTGATGAAGTCCAACGCCACATGTGACCACGGGCGGGAGGGGATGGGGAGTGGGCGCAGAAGACCAGCTGGTGCCCGGTGTGAGGCCTTATTACGGGCACAAGTGGCACAGGCGGATACGAATTCCCTGGTGTCGGCCCTGAAGGTTGGCCACCAAAAGCGCTGGGACAGGAGGAAAATGGTACGGGTAATGCCTGGGTGGCAGGCGACCTTGGAACTGTGGGACCAGTTCAGCACTTCTGGACGGAGCTCTGGGATCACAAACAAAAGTCCCTGAGGGCAGTTCTTAGGAGAGGGGACGTTCTTGAGTCCCTCCTTAACACGGCCTTCAATGTCCCACTGCAACGCTCCCAGCACTTGTGATGGCGGAATTATCATCTCGGTCTTGACCTCTTCCTCGGGGCAGGAGTGCATCCTCGACAGGGCGTCTGGCTTACCATTCTGGGAGCCGGGGCGGAAGGTCATGGTAAAATTGAATCTGGCTAGGAATAATGCCCACCTTGCTTGTCTGGGATTGAGCCGTCGAGCAGTTCGAATGTAGGCCAGATTCTTATGGTCTGTGAATACCACAAAAGGGGTCTCCGAGCCCTCCAGCCAGTGCCTCCATTCTTGCAGCGCCAACACCACGGCAAGTAGCTCTCTATTGCCGATATCATAATTGCGTTCTGCAGGAGTCAGGCGGCGTGAGAAGAAGGCACAGGGGTGCAGCCTCTGGTCGGAGGTGGAGCGCTGGGAGAGAACAGCCCCCACGCCGGAGTCAGATGCGTCAACCTCGACAAAAAATTGAGAGGAAATGTTAGGGTGGACAAGAACCGGTGCAGAGGTGAACGAAGACTTGAGTTTATCAAAAGCAGACTGAGTCTCTGAGGTCCATAAAAAGGGGAGCTTAGTGGAAGTCAGTCTCGTTAATGGTTCAGCTACTCTACTAAAATTACGGATAAAACGACGATAAAAATTTGAGAAACCTAAAAACCTTTGGAGGTGCTTTCTAGACGTGGGTGTGGGCCAATCAACCACCGCCTGGATCTTCGCTGGATCTGCTCGGAGTTGACCCCTCTCAACAATAAAACCCAAAAAAGGAACAGATTTGGAATGAAAAACACATTTCTCAGCCTTGACATACAGACGATTCTCGAGAAGGCGTTGGAGAACTAAGCGGACGTGCTGAATGTGAAGTTCAGGGGTCGGCGAGAAAACGAGGATATCATCCAAGTAAACTACCACAAAGCGGTCGAGCATGTCACGCAGGACATCATTGATGAGGGCCTGAAAAACGGCAGGAGCATTGGTGAGGCCGAAAGGCATGACCAGGTATTCAAAGTGTCCTAGTGGTGTGTTAAATGCAGTTTTCCATTCATCCCCTTGCTTAATTCTGACTAAGTGGTAAGCATTGCGGAGGTCCAACTTGGTGAAATGTCTAGCAGCGTGTAGTGGGTTGAAAGCTGAGTCGAGAAGCGGAAGAGGATACTTATTTTTAACAGTAATATTATTTAGGGCTCGGTAATCGATGCAGGGACGGAGTGTCTTATCTTTCTTTTCCACAAAGAAAAAACCGGCGGCTAGAGGAGAGTTGGAGGGACGGATGAGACCAGAAGCGAGCGAAGTGGTGATATATTCCTCTAGTGCATCTCTTTCATGTTTTGAAATGTTATAAAGACGGGATGAAGGGAGTGTGGCACCAGGGAGGAGATTAATGCAACAATCATAGGGACGGTGTGGAGGTAGCGACAACGCGCGGTCCTTGCTAAAGACTTCTTTAAGGTTGTGGTAAGCAGTTGGCACAACCGATAAATCAATAACCTCCTGGGTTACGACGCGTGTGGGAACAGTGCGAGGGCATGCGGACCGCAGACAGTGCGTATGACAAAAAAGACCCCAGTTAATGATAGTGGTCTTGACCCAGTCAATATGGGGATTATGTTTTGCTAGCCAGGTAAGCCCGAGCACAACAGGAGCCGAACGAGAGGGAATGATAAGAAAATTGATTGACTCAAAATGGTTACCAGATAATTTGAGAAATAACGGCTGAGTTTGATGGGTGACGCTCGCCAGGTGGCCTCCGTCGAGGGATCGGACCACTCTAGGTCTGGGTAATTTAGCAACGGGTATAGAAAAATGTTTAACAACAGACTCATCAATAAAATTGTCATCAGAACCTGAGTCAATGAGCGCCCTAATGTCCAATCTCTGGTCCTTATCCCAGGTAAGTATGCCCGTGAGTTGAAACCTAGATAATGTCTGACCTGTAGATGGCAGTAGAGGAGCAGGGTCGGTCGCTGGAGGAGGTGACGCTTGGATGCGGCGAGGAGGTGACGCTTGGATGCGGCGAGGAGGTGACGCTTGGATGCGGCGAGGAGGTGACGCTTGGATGCGGCGGCGGGCAGGACGAAGAGGACAGTGGGTGATGCGATGCTCAGCCTTGCCGCAATATAAACACAGCTGGAGACGAAGGCGACGATCTCTCTCAGCTGGAGCAAGACGATTTCCTCCGAGCTGCATTGTCTTCTCTTTGTATGATATCGGCGGGGTATCGACACTGGGTATCGGCGCGAATGCAGTTTGACGCGCTCCATGGCCACTCCCATTATATGTTGAAGTGCGGAGTCTCTCCTTTTCCCAGTCAACAAGGCGATTTTCAATCTCCACCGCCAGAGCGACGAGCTCATCAAGGTTGTCGGGAGTTTTAAGCGGGATCATCTGCTTCCGGACTTGGTCAGCCAGACCGAGGGAAAAGACGTCCACCAATGCGGAAGTGGGCCATCCACTATCAGCCGCAAGCCTTCGGAATTCGATGGCGAAGTCCGTGACGCTCCGCTGTCCTTGCTGCAGACGAAGTAATGACCGAGCTGCCTCACGTCCTGGCCTTTCGCGCTGGAAAATGTTCTTCATGGCTTTGGCGAACGCGGCGTATGAAGCACACACGGGAGATTGACGCCCCCATTCCGCGGTGGCCCAGGAGGAAGCCCTGCCACTCATATGGGACATGACAAAAGCCACACGAGCTCTTTCGGAGTAAAAAGATGTTGGTAGCAGTTCAAAAAAAATCTCACACTGGGTGAGGAAGGATCGCACGTCACCTGATTCGCCGGAGAATCGCTCGGGCTTGGAGAGTGGAGGACAAGCAGCAGGAGGGATGTCGTTAGGCAGCGGATTATCTGCGGGACGAAGATGGCGCAGTTGGACTGCTGGGTCGGCCGAGGGAGAAGTCACTGCCTGCAGCGCGGTGAGTACATTTCCCAGTTGTGTCTCCAGGGCATTTAGGCGAGAGTCTTGGCGTTCCCCAAGCAGGCTAAACTGTTCTTCCTGTTGGTGTAGAGTTCTTCTGACCGGTTCGGTCTCTGCGGGATTCATGATGTGGCCGGTTATTATGTTAGGATTTGATCACGGTGATCCCAGGATGCAGAGACGAGAGGCAATGTTGAATAATAAAAGGGGAATATTTAATAAGTCCAACAATTACAACAAAAGGCGATGGGGCAAAAAAGCACACCATGAATAATCAACAAAAACAGGTTCCACAGTGGTCGGCAGGGAGGTAGGCCAGGGCGCACTGAACACAGCAATAAGTCCAACACAAAAATCCTCTTTACCTCAGGGGTGGCTAGGAAGCAAGCACAAAGAGGTGAGGGATTACAGGAATAAGGAGTGGCAACATACCGGGACTGATGAAACGAAGCAGGCACATGCACGTGGGAGGTGCAGGAGACAATAACCGGCGAGGCCAAGCTGACTGTGACGTGCCTATATACCGGAGTGCTAATTGTGAGCAGGTGTGCATCAAGGTCCGCCCCTCGCCGAGGACAAATCACTAGAAGCACAGGTGTAGACAAGAGGAGAAAGCAGGAAAAACACTAAAAACACAACAGTTACCATTTAGTGGTCAATTGTACGGAATATGTACTTTACTGTGCAATCTACTAATAACAATTTCAATCAATCAATCAATCAAAAGTACACAGACTGTTGAGCAATTAATTCATATTAATGAAATATAGAAATATAGAAAATAAATCAATAAAATGGGAAAAATATATATAAAAATGGGCTAATCTAACTTCAAATCGTCCAATAAAGATGATAATAATTTAAGGTCGTTTCTACTTTTAACCATTTTCCAAAATTGTACTCATAAATTGACCTCATTGAACCAATGTGAACATTTGGGGGTTTTATGCTTGCAACACTAACAAGCGTTTCTAAATCTACCAAATGTAGTTTCTTCTGTCCTAAACGGGGACGGTCCGTGTACCTTTCGTTCATTCTATTTCCAATTCTTAAATGCAAATCAAAAAACAAATTTCGGGCCATTTGTTCTATTTTCATTTCTGAAACAAAACTATTTAAGGACACTTTTTAAAAACGACAATAGGATGCGTTCTGAACAAAGATGTTAATGTTATGCTAAAACCATGCTAAACACAAAGGAAAAGCTCAAATACTGCTTCGGGTTCAATTTGTCATCACACTCATTTTTGCATTTTGAAGGAACATTTTTTTTAGATTTTTGTGTTTATCTGGGAAAATTAAAATGCATGAAAGGAAAACAGCACAACATCTAATTTTATGGCAATATTTTAATGAAAACCAACCATTTTTTGTTTGTTTTAAAATCTGCCAAATATAATAAAAAAAACGGCCCTAATTTTATTTTTTGATTTGCGTTTCAGGAATGGAAATAGAATGAACAAAAGGTATGCAGACCATTATTGTATATCAATAACCTATCATTTCAAACAGGTAAACTCCCCAAAAAATGAAAATAGCTAAAGATGAATTGATTAACGTGGACCCCGACTTAAACAAGTTGAAAAACTTATTCGGGTGTTACCACTTAGTGGTCAATTGTACGGAATATGTACTGTACTGTGCAATCTACTAATAAAAGTCTCAATCAATCAATCAGTGTTCAAATTTATAAGACTGGAGATGAACACCAATTTACACATTATAGACATGTTTCTTTACTTCCACAATTTTCTAAAATCACTGAAAAACTGTTCGATAACAGATTGGAGAGTTTCATAAACAAACATAGAATACTCGCTGAGAACCAATAGGGATACAGAGGTAATATTTCAACTTTGATGGCTTTAATCGAAATTACCAATGCAATAGATGGTAAACAGGGTGTGTAGCGGCAGTGTTTATGGATTTAGCTAAAGCATCTGACACAATTAATCACAATATTCTAATAAAAAAAATTGAACAGTATGGCATCAGAGGGTTTGTCTTAAACTGGATCAGAAGTTACTTAACCAATAGGAAACAATGCGTGAAGCTTCGCAAACACACGTCTACAACGCTAAATATATCTTGTGGCGTACCACAGGGATCAGTACTGGGACCAAAATGGTTCAATCTTTATATAAATAATATACATTGGTAAAGTTACAAAGGACTTAAAGTTAGTATTATTTTCGGACAATACAACAGTGTTTTGTTCAAGAGAGAACACAGAAAAGCTAAAACAAAGAATAACAGAAGGAATGAACAAATTAAAAAGATGGTTTGACAAAAACAGACTATCCTTCAACCTCAGTAAAACTAAAATATAGTTATTCGGTAACGGTAAAGAAGAGAAAATCAAACACAAATAGAAATTGAAAGAGTAAATGAAACCAAATTTCTAGGTATGATGGTTGATGACAAAATGAACTGGAAATCTCATGTAAAAAACATACAACATGCGTTTGCAAGAAACACGTCAATATTGAATAAAGCAAAATATGCATTGGACCAAAAATCACTTCATATTCTTTACTGTTCGCTAGTGTTACCATATCTGAGACATTGTGCAGAAATATGGGGAAATAACTACAAAAGTACACTTCATTCACTAACGGTGTTACAAAAAAGATCAGTTAGAATAATACATAATGTTGGATATAGAGAACATTCAAACCCTTTATTCATTGAATCGAAAATATTGAAATTCCACGACATAGTGAATTTGCAAACTATAATCTGCTACCCAACAATTCTTCTCAACAAAAGAGAAGAAATATAACCTTAGAGGAAAATCTAATTTAAAATATTTGTATGCACGTACAACACTTAAGACCTTTAGTATGTCCGTATGTGTAATTAAATGGAATGGATTAAGCAAAGAAATCAAACAATGTAATAACATGATCAAATTCAAGAAACTCTTCAGACTTTAAGTGTTTACAAAGTACAAATAAAAATAACCATGATAAACATTCCAAATGTACTGATAATCTTATTTATCTCACCATAAGAAATACAACAGTCACGGTCTGGATTTGTCCCACAGTCTGTAAGTTGTTTGTCTCAGTGGAGGCACAGTTTAGAACAGGGCTATTCAACTGGGGGCCGAATCAGGTCGATTTGGCTTGGGAATGACACCATATACAGGTAAAAGCCAGTAAATTAGAATATTTTGAAAAACTTGATTTATTTCAGTAATTGCATTCAAAAGGTGTAACTTGTACATTATATTTATTCATTGCACACAGACTGATGCATTCAAATGTTTATTTCATTTAATTTTGATGATTTGAAGTGGCAACACATGAAAATCCAAAATTCCGTGTGTCACAAAATTAGAATATAACTTAAGGCTAATACAAAAAAGGGATTTTTAGAAATGTTGGCCAACTGAAAAGTATGAAAATGAAAAATATGAGCATGTACAATACTCAATACTTGGTTGGAGCTCCTTTTGCCTCAATTACTGCGTTAATGCGGCGTGGCATGGAGTCGATGAGTTTCTGGCACTGCTCAGGTGTTATGAGAGCCCAGGTTGCTCTGATAGTGGCCTTCAACTCTTCTGCGTTTTTGGGTCTGGCATTCTGCATCTTCCTTTTCACAATACCCCACAGATTTTCTATGGGGCTAAGGTCAGGGGAGTTGGCGGGCCAATTTAGAACAGAAATACCATGGTCCGTAAACCAGGCACGGGTAGATTTTGCGCTGTGTGCAGGCGCCAAGTCCTGTTGGAACTTGAAATCTCCATCTCCATAGAGCAGGTCAGCAGCAGGAAGCATGAAGTGCTCTAAAACTTGCTGGTAGACGGCTGCGTTGACCCTGGATCTCAGGAAACAGAGTGGACCGACACCAGCAGATGACATGGCACCCCAAACCATCACTGATGGTGGAAACTTTACACTAGACTTCAGGCAACGTGGATCCTGTGCCTCTCCTGTCTTCCTCCAGACTCTGGGACCTCGATTTCCAAAGGAAATGCAAAATTTGCATGGTTGGGCGATGGTTTGGGGTGCCATGTCATCTGCTGGTGTCGGTCCACTCTGTTTCCTGAGATCCAGGGTCAACGCAGCCGTCTACCAGCAAGTTTTAGAGCACTTCATGCTTCCTGCTGCTGACCTGCTCTATGGAGATGGAGATTTCAAGTTCCAACAGGACTTGGCGCCTGCACACAGCGCAAAATCTACCCGTGCCTGGTTTACGGACCATGGTATTTCTGTTCTAAATTGGCCCGCCAACTCCCCTGACCTTAGCCCCATAGAAAATCTGTGGGGTATTGTGAAAAGGAAGATGCAGAATGCCAGACCCAAAAACGCAGAAGAGTTGAAGGCCACTATCAGAGCAACCTGGGCTCTCATAACACCTGAGCAGTGCCAGAAACTCATCGACTCCATGCCACGCCGCATTAACGCAGTAATTGAGGCAAAAGGAGCTCCAACCAAGTATTGAGTATTGTACATGCTCATATTTTTCATTTTCATACTTTTCAGTTGGCCAACATTTCTAAAAATCCCTTTTTTGTATTAGCCTTAAGTAATATTGCAATTTTGTGACACACGGAATTTTGGATTTTCATTTGTTGCCACTTCAAATCATCAAAATTAAATGAAATAAACATTTGAATGCATCAGTCTGTGTGCAATGAATAAATATAATGTACAAGTTACACCCTTTGAATGCAATTACTGAAATAAATCAAGTTTTTCAAAATATTCTAATTTACTGGCTTTTACCTGTAGTTCAAAACTTGGGAGACAAACATTTTTGCAGCAAATTCCTGCAAACACTAGAGTGCTTCTGTTGTATAGAGGAAGTTGGAGCACTGTAAACACATTGGCAGATCCTTGCATTGACATTTTAACCTTGCGAGCAAACGTAGAACACTGGGGTCCAAACGTGTGATATACATAACTGGGGCATTCATCAAGGCACCCCTTTAAGTCCTCACCTTTTTTTGTAATGTGATTTATGTAACTAAATCACATTAGCTGGTTTACTTCAGATGCAGTGAGTAGTCATTTGTTCAACTTATTTAGATATACTAGTGGTGTTCCTTAAGGCAGTGTTTTTCAACCACTGTGCCGCGGCACATTAGTGTGCCGTGAGATACAGTCTGGTATGCCATGGGAGATTATGTAATTGCACCTATTTGTGTTAAAAATATTTTTTGCAAAACAGTAATTATAGTCTGCAAATTATGTGTTGTTGTTGAGTGTCGGTGCGGTCTAGAGCTCAGCAGAGTAACCGTGTAATACTCTTCCATATCAGTAGGTGGCAGCCGGTAGCGAATTGCTTTGTAGACGTCAGAAACAGCGGGAGGCAGCGTGCAGGTAAAAGGGTATCTAATGCTTAAACTAAAAATAAACACAAGGTGAGTGCCCCTAAGAAAAGGCATTGAAGCTTAAGGAAGGCTATGCAGAACAAAACTAAAACTGAACTGGCTACGAAGTAAACAAAATCAGAATACTGGACGACAGCAAAGACTTACTGTGGAGCAAAGACGGTGTCAACAATGTAAATCCGAACATGACATCAATGACTCAATGAACAATGTCCCCACTAAGAAGGATAAAAACAACTGAAATATTCTTGATTGCTAAAACAAAGTAGATGCGGGAAATACCGGTCAAAGGAAGACATGAAACTGTTACAGGAAAACACCAAAAAAGAGAAAAAGCCACCAAAATAGGAGCGCAAGACAAGAACTAAAACACTACACACAGGAAAACAGCAAAAAACTCAAAATAAGTCACGGCGTGATGTGCCAGGTGGTGACAGTACACCTAATTTGAGACAAGAGTTATATTGATGCATGCTTGGTTATGGTTTAAAGTCATATCCAACAATTGCGACAACAACTTTTTACTATCAACTGAGTTAAATTTTTTAATGATTTCTGCTGGTGGTGTGCCTTGGCTCACAAAAGGTTGAAAAACACTGCCTTAAGGGCCCATTTTATGTCCTAATTTGAGCTATTGAACTGGCGAGAGATCCACATTTTTGCTGAAGATTCCCAAAAAATTTAAGAGCACTCCTGTAACTCTGACACAATAAATAGACCAAAATCAAATATCTTCTGTAGAAGTCGTTTTTCAAATAAGACTAATGGTTAAGGGCGAAGTCCGGCCCCCGGTCTTTAGCTTTTTGGAAATGTGGCTCCCAAAACAATATTCCTGGTTTAGGAGGTGAAGGAGCATACGCATTCTTCCATGCAGAGTCTCTTGGCTGAGGGTGGACCATGAGGCGTGTTGTGCATGACGCCACATGTCCCACACATGTCCTCTGAGGTAACAGTTTGTGGAGGTTGGTATCCAGGCTCCTGAGGATTGAGAGGGTCTTTGGAGAGCAAGATACAGATGGCAGGGACGGTCCTCTGCACGGTCACACCTGCGTCGCCATGTCGGGAATTTTCCCAAACCTCATTCACTGTCTTGTAATAGAGCTTGGACACCTGGTGGAGTCCTCCCACTTTACGCTTGAAGATCTCCGCACAAGTGATGGTCTTGGTGACCCCTCTGGCCGAGCCGGTGAAGACAACCTGTCTCGGCGACGTCCCGAGGCTGTCTTTGCCTTCGCCTTGCATGCGAGCCGTGGCAAAGCGCAGCAAATTGCGGATCTTGCTTCCTTCTTTCACTCTCATGTGGAGAACGCCTGATGTGGCGAGTCCGGGAATGGGACAGGGGCCGAAGTCTTCTGTGCTACTCACTCTCCTCGAGCTGTTCGGATTGACAGATGTGCTCCTCATCTGATCCTGTAGTTCTGTCATGTTCAAGAAGGGTCCGAAACTGCTGAAACCAGGCGATAATGTCTATTTCTTTGGAGAGATCCTCAGTCTTCCGTCATTTTGAGATAACTAAGGAAGAAAAAGGTAATTTCTTCACCGAATCCCTCTGATGTCAACGGCGTCCTTGCTTTATTCAGCAGTGAGGACAGCTGATGCCAACACATGAGGCTCTGAGAGAGGCATGTACACAGAGCTCTTAAAGGCACAAAGCCAACTTTATTTAGACCGTGAAGCCTCAGGAATCGTGAATTAATACACGTGATTGAATGAGGCCCTTGCAGCAAATCTCCATTGATATTATCCCAAAAGTTGACTTGATTCCATTGTTACAGGTTTCATCCTTGATGACCATATGGTTTTAGTAACATATACCCTTTGCACTACAAACAAGGAGCCATGTGGTCTTGAAGAAGTGTCTTCCTTTGTGCTAATGCAGCCATTTATCCACCTTGTAGTTAATCAAGCACCTGCTGGGTTGACCCAGAAAATGTCTGCTCCACAATGTGAATGAATGAGAACATTCAACCCTTGAAGCGGTGACTTTTTTGGCTAAATGTCTGTAAAACACAATGGGACATTTCTCCGCAGATGCCAACAATGCTGACGGGAGAAGGGGAGGCAGCTGTGCATGGGGCTCATATGGAAGCACAATAGTGTTATAATGTTGTCTTTCTGCCTCACAGGAGCAAATGCATCCTTTGTTTGCTGACACGGACAATAAACACACTCAGTTATTTGCTCAAATTAAACCCAAGGTTCAATCTTGCCATGTGAATGCTTTTCAATGTCAAATCTATCATTATTTTGTTCAGTATTCAACTGAAATGTTTTGGGGGCAACATTTACAGAAAACACAGGTCACCGGACTTCTTCCTGTTACAATCTACCATGAATTGATTTAAGTGGACCCCGACTTAAACAAGTTGAAACACTTATTCGGGTGTTACCATTTAGTGGTCAATTGTAAGGAATATGTACTGTACTGTGCAATCTACTAAAAAAAGTTTCAATCAATCAATCAAAAACAGTCGTCTTTTTTATGGTGCGATCCATTTGTACTGGGAAGTCGGAATTCTCGAGTTCCTAGTCGGAAAGTGGGAGCATTCTGACCACGCCCGAGTTCGTTTTAAAGATGGCAGCTCTGGATGTAAACAATGATATCCGCTTCTATAATATCCGTTATTAGCACTTCTGGTTTGTTTTTGTCGCAGTAAATCAGCCATATACATTGTATTGTTTTATGTTTATACATAGTAACATCACTAAACTATATTACTGACAGGATGCAGTGTATCTCCCATAACAATGTGACCTCGGAGTATGTTAAGGTAACGTGTGGAGTTCCCCAGGGTTCGGTTCTTGGCCCTGCACTCTTCAGCATCTACATGCTGCCGCTAGGTGACATCATACGCAAATACGGTGTTAGCTTTCACTGTTATGCTGATGACAGCCAACTCTACATGCCCCTAAAGCTGACCAACACGCCGGATTGTAGTCAACTGGAGGCGTGTCTTAATTAAATTAAACAATGGATGTCCGCTAACTTTTTGCAACTCCATCCATCCATCCATTTCCTAACGCTTGTCCCTTTTGGGGTCGGCTGGAGCCTATCTCAACGCTAAGAAAACAGAAATGCTGATTATCGGTCCTGCTAGACACCGACACCTATTTAATAATACCACCTTAACATTTGACAACCAAACAATTACACAAGGCGACTATGTAAAGAACCTGGGTATTATCTTCCACCCAACTCTCTCGTTTGAGTCACACATCAAGACTAAAACAGCCTTCTTTCATCTCCGTAATATCGCTAAAATTTGTTCCATTTTGTCCACTAGCGACGCTGAGATCATTATTCATGCGTTCGCTACGTCTCGTCTCGATTACTGTAACGTATTATTTTCGGGTCTCCATATGTCTAGCATTAAAAGATTACAGTTGGTACAAAATGTGGCTGCTAGACTTTTGACAAGAACAAGAAAGTTTGATCATATTACGCCTATACTGTATATACCTTTATATACTTATATATATATCTATACTGGCTCACCTGGGCAGCACGGTGAAAGAGGGGTTAGTGCATCTGCCTTACAATACGAAGCTCCTGAGTAGTCTGGGGTTCAATCCCGGGCTCGGGATCTTTCTGTGTAGAGTTTGCATGTTTTCCCCGTGACTGCGTGGGTTCCCTCCGGGTACTCCGGCTTCCTCCCACCTCCAAAGACATGCACCTGGGGATAGGTTGATTGGCAACACTAAATTGGCCCTAGTGTGTGAATGTGAGTGTGAATGTTGTCTGTCTATCTGTGTTGGCCCTGTGATGAGGTGGCGACTTGTCCAGGGTGTACCCCGCCTTCCGCCCGATTGTAGCTGAGATAGGCTCCAGCGCCCCTCGCGACCCCGAAGGGAATAAGCGGTAGAAAATGGATGGATGGATGGATATACTGGCTCACCTGCACTGGCTTCCTGTGCACTTAAGATGTGACTTCAAGGTTTTACTACTTACGTATAAAATACTACACGGTCTAGCTCCATCCTGTCTTGCTGATTATATTGTACCATATGTCCCGTCAAGAAATCTGCGTTCAAAGAACTCCGGATTATTAGTGATTCCCAGAGCCTAAAATCTGCGGTCCCCTCCAAGGTTTCTCATTGTCATCCCATTGGATTGAGTTTTTTCTTGCCCTGATGTGGTATCTGAGCCGAGGAAGTCGTTGTGGCTTGTGCAGCCCTTTGAGACACTCGTGATTTAGGGCTAAATAAGTAAACATTGATTGATTGATAAACTACATTTATTTCATGTGATACATACGTTCTACATTGCTAGCAATAGAGTCTGTGTTTTCTCTTCATCCAGATTGTTTGAAAGTTGCAGAAAGAGTGCATATTTTACCATAAGTTGTTTATATTCAGACAAACGCAAAAATAGCTTTAGTGATTTCCGACTTTGTAGCTGGAACGCTCTCAACTGACGTCATTACCGGCTCGGACTTCCCACTTCTAAGGTGAATGGAACGCATCACTAGAACCAGGGTCCTCTACAGTGGACATTGGATTTTTGGTCTTTTTATTTTTGTCACAGTTACAAATTGCCTTGCCTACAATGTAAATCAATCAATCAATCAAAGTTTACTTATGTAGCCCTAAATCACGAGTGTCTCAAAGGGCTGCACAAGCCACAACGACATACTCGGCTCAGATCCCACATCAGGGCAAGAAAAAAACTCAACCCAATGGGATGACAATGAGAAACCTTGGAGGGGACCGCAGATGTGGGGACCCCCGCCCCTGGGCGACCGGTGCAATGGACGTCGAGTGGAAATAAAATCTATAGATTTTTACGGTAAAAAGCTCTATTGGCAGAATTTTACTGTAAAGTGTTTACCCCAAATAAATTGAAAAACAATATTACTGTTATTTTTACAGTAAATTTCTGGTGACTGACCTGCCCGTTTTTTTCCCCTCGTAAAATCAAGTCGTTTTTACAGTGAATTACTTTAAATTGTGACCCCAAGACGACGTGCAGGTAAGACAAGTATTTTCATTATTACACGGCATGTGCAGCAAAGCAAACATGAATTAAACAATCCTAGAGCCCTGACTAGAGGGCGATGGAGGCATGAATAGAAGCCTGAATTATCTACCGAGACCAGGTGTGGCTAGACTGCCAATCGGCGTTAGGGAGACAGACAGGAAGTGGAACTGAAATAAGAGCGCTGACTAGGAAATAACAAGTACATCTAGCTGCAGCCACAGACACTTTAAGTCTAAGTTGGGCCCACTTAAAGACGTGCCCACAGGGTGACGACAAAGGAAGTGAATCTTGTGAGACAGTACGTAACATGGAAATCAAGAATAAATAAAAAATACTGCTGAAAATAAGTCACTTAAAAAAAAATGCTGCTGAAAATAAGGCACTTAAAAAAAAGACATGATGACGGATGTTTTTTTTTAATGCATTCTAACTCGTAAATAAACGTAAATAAAGTCAGCTGACAGCGGAGCCAATGGGAGCTCCTCTATTTTGCCCATAGAATTCGATAAATAACCATTCAAAAACTGCCAACAATACTCCATTGTTGAATATTAACCAAGTATTAGTGATTGTTATTATAAGTGCTAACGCAGACAAACTAATTATAGCGGTGACGTGATCACAAGCCTGTGTGACGATTTTTAAATCATCGAGTGGTCTGCTGTTTCCCCGCTTCCTTTGCTCATTAAACTTTATTGTAGATCATAAATCAAGCCTCTCACCTGGATAGTAGAAGGACGAGGAAGTTTTCCAAAAATTTGGTACACTTTGACAGCCAGTTTACGACACGAAAAGACGCTTAGTTCCATCCCCCTTTTCTTCGCGACGATTATGAGTCATTCTTCATCTAAACGGGACTACAGTTTAACAAGATTCTATCAGCCGGCATCCCAATGACAACAGAGCTTGTACAGTAAGAGATGTTTTAATATGTTTGTTGTCTCTCATAAAGGCTGCATTGAGTAATAATCAGTGATGAAGAAAAAAAGAAAAGCAAACGTCGTGATACGTTTTTAAAATTAATGCGCCATGTATGCTTAAAATTAGCAAAATACGTAAATATTTATTGTCATTATACATGTTCCCGTTACTGCATTAAATATATACTTACATCATTTATATAAAACCTTAACGAAGGTGTTTGGATGTTTTTTTTTAAGGGCTTTATAGGCAGAATTGCGGACTTTTGATCGCATTTGTTTAATATTTACAATGCACAAAAAGAAAAAAAACATGTTTTCTTGTCTTACATAAGGATTGTAAACTATATAAGTAAACTTTGATTGATTGATTGATAATGATTGTGAACAATAGGCAAAATTCCCCAAAATGTGCAGTTCCTCTTTAAGGTTAGGTTTGGGTTTTAGGTTAGGGTTGTATATAATAAGCCGAAAAAGCAATACATTCAACAACCGAAATAATAACAAATAACTCCAGATTTTTTCAACGCAAAAAATGTGCCTTGGTTCAAAAAAGGTTGAAAAACACTACATTAAGGCATTCGTTGTCAAATTTTTTTCCACCTCAGAAAACACTTGGCTCTCCAAGTACCACCATAATGACCAACATTAAAATACAGCAGCGTAGTAGGCATAAGTCTTCATTAAAAACAAGGCAGATGTTTTATTTAAAAAGTATATTTAATATTTTTGGCCACTGTAACATTACACACAGTTTGAACGGTGTGTTTGAATATTGGAAAATAAAACACTGATCACTTAATTGAGCCCACGAACCCGTACCACAGTTTGAGAATCCCTGATTTATAGCCTGAAAATAACATTTCGTGGTGGACATTTGTAGTGCTTTTCATTATTTTAACTATTTTTATCCGTCCAAAAAGAAGAATCTACCTATAATTGGCAGGGAACACACTTTTTTTTTTTTTTTTTAACTGTTATTCACTCCAACAATGTCATTTGTGTGTAAACTATAGCATATGTAGAGTACCTGTTCTCTAACACAACCCAAATAATTAGGGTATTTTTTCAGCTTGGCTCGGTTGCAGTGACGTGTAAAATTTGGCTATGAATGTTGGCGTCCTGAGTGTTGATGTGCACATCTCCCACGCAACCATTTTCATACCTGAGACACACACAAAGGCGGCACGGTGTTAGAAGACGGGACCATCTGGAAGGAAATGATGCTCTGCTCAGGTGGAACTTACACAAAAAGGAAACGGGTGCACACGTAGTCAGGTATAGGGCACACCCAGATGTTACCGTGTTTCTTAAGGTCCTTCGTTGTTATTACTGTTGATGAAACCAACACATTTTATGAGGAAGGATGTACTAAATACGGTGATCACATGTTGAAGCTTTTCTTGGTCATGTTAACCTTCACAAAGTGCAACACAGTTGAGGTTCCTGCTTTGCAGAAACCTGCCAGGGTGATCCTACAACAATCAGAAAATATCAAGTCAGAAGACAATTTGAAATATAAAAGTTTTATAACAAAAAAAATATATACCTTCTGGACTTTGTTTATTCGATTATATTTTCCCAGGAGTTCCTCTTTGGTTGGTACCTGGTGTTGTCCCTTGCCCATGTCTGATGAAATATTACAAGTTCAGCTAAAAAGTTTAAATAGGCATGAATATCATATTCAATATGGACCCTTAATGATTTATTCCTACTGCCTTCTTTACAGGGTGGAATGATTATACAACATACCTCTTCTTTAAACATGAATATGTCTTGTTCTTCATAGCAACACATGTGAAACTATATCTACTCTTCTCTTTCTCTCAGGCTTGTTGCAGCTTGTAACGCGCTACAATATTGCACCATACAGTAACTAGACCTGACTGGATTCCATTTCTGTCAACATGTTTGTCTTGTTTTTATTCATTGACAAAACTGACAGTTCATTTTGTTATAGTTGTTGTCAATGTGCATTTGTTTTGATGAGTTTCCAGGGACAGTCCAGGACAACCAATAATGCCCTGTATGTAGGCATTAGCCAGGCCTCCCTCGCCCGCCTGCAGCTCGTGCAGAACTCTGCTGCTCGTCTGCTAACACAGACCCGCAGACGTGAGCACATCACCCCTATTTTAGCGTCCCTTCACTGGCTCCCTGTGCGTTACCGAATACATTTTAAACTCCTTTTATTTGTTTTTAAATGTCTAAACAACCTCGCGCCAACCTATCTCTCCGACCTCCTTCAGCCTTACTGCCCCACCCGATCCTTAAGATCAGCCGATCAGCTGCTGTTGACGGTCCCTGACACAAGGCTGAAGCTTAGAGGTGACAGAGCTTTCGCCGTTGCTGCTCCCAAGCTCTGGAACGACCTACCCCTGAGTGTTAGACAAGCCTCCTCTCTTCCTGTTTTTAAATCTCTCTTAAAAACATACTTTTATTCCATGGCTTTTAACACTGAGTGATATCCATCCTGCAATGGCGCCCCATAATACACCTGCTGTGATCCTGTTTTTATGTTTTTATTAATTCTATTTTAATTATTTATTTCTTATCGTGTTCTGTTTGTGTTGTGTTGTGTTTGCTCGGTACTCGTTTTATCTTTTAACCTGCTCATTGTACAGCACTTTGGCTACCCCTGTGGTAAATTTTAAATGTGCTTTATAAATAAAGTTGATTTGATTTGATTTGATATATAAATAATATACAGATTCATTTATATTTGACTAAAGGGAAATCATTTTAAGTGTAACATTAGACTGGACCGCAGGATGCACAAATGTCAGGCAAGTACAGAAAAGAAGCCCTTTTAATTGAAGAAAGTGCAGGTAATACAAATGCTGCTGGGAATTGCACAAAAAGCAAACATGGGTATGAAGTGCAAAACAAGCAGACCAGAGGAATGGAGGCAAACAGGAAGTGGAACAAAAAATAAGAGCGCTGAACAGGAAATAATACAAACCACAAGAAACTAATAACTGTCTTGTGAGATCATGACAAACCGATTCCTATTAGAGTAGAAGATTGGTGAAACAATATTTCACTACGAGCACCAAATTCTGGGAGCCTATACACATGTCAAGACTCCTGAAGGGCCCTCCATCCCATACTTGCCAACCCTCCCGAATTTTCCGGGAGACTCCCGAAATTCAGCGCCTCTCCCGAAAACCTCCCGGGACAAATATTCTCCCGAAACTCTCCCGATTTCCAGCCGGAGCTGGAAGCCACGCCCCCTCCAGCTCCATGCGGACCTGACTGAGGACAGCCTTTTTTCATGACAGGGTGACAAGAACTAAATCATCCTGACTAGAGACAAATTGTATTATTATGTTTATCTTACCTAAAAATAAATATATTTATTAATTTAAAAAAAATTAAAAAAATTACCTTTTTACTATATTTTGCTAAAAACATCAAAATTAATTGTATTTTTATTTGTATTTTTTCCTGACTCCTTATTACATCCAGCCATAGAATTATACATTAAAATAAACATATTTGAAATAATTGATTTTAAATTATCATAATAATTCATTTAAAATGACCATATTTAATTATTAAAATAATTGCTTGTTTATCAATAACTTTAGCATTTTATTCATTACATTTTGAAACTCTCAGAAGCCAAGTTATGTTATATTCCTTAATATTTATTTATGCAAGTTTGAAGTATCAACTATCTAAACACAGTTTTGTTAGCATATTTTCAGGATATAGATATCCATCTATATATATATATCTATATATATATATATATATATGTATGAAATACTTGACTTGGTGAATTCTAGCTGTGAATATACTCCCCGCCCCACCCCCGACCACGCCCCTACACCCCACCTCCCGAAATTGGAGGTCTCAAGGTTGGCAAGTATGCTCCATCCCAACATAAACCCGACATTGCTGCCCCATACATACACTTGGTATGTTTACATACATGCACTAAAAAACGAATTAATGCAGGAATTTGGTGGAAAACAGCTTTGGGGTTACAAAATATCAAAAATGAACTCACTTGAATAATTTGGATATTTTTATTACCATCTAATTCAATCTAAAGTGGCCAGAAAATTAAATATAAATATAAAATAATCATTATTCACTTAAATATGATTAGAAATCTGTCGATTTTGCCTTTACTTCAGATTGTAAAGTAGAGATTATTTGACACACATAGGATTATCATCACCGGATAATATGAATCGTAATAAAACATTATTGTTATGATGATTATATTATTATTAATGTATCTCTTCGGGGTAAACCCTCTCCCGTTCTTTGAACTAGTGACACATCTGTTTCTAACTTTAATCAAGGGTCCTGTTATGTTCAATGAGTCATAAAACTTGTACATAACTTTCTTCTATGCTGTCACAGATAGAAGAAAGGTAAACATATAATAAATCATCTCTCTCTCTCTATCATATATATATATATATATATATATATATATATATATATATATATATATATATATATATATATATATATATATATATATATATATATATACAGTACAGGCCAAAAGTGTGGACACACCTTCTCATTCAATACGTTTTCTTTATTTTCATGTATATTTCATTGTAGATTGTCATTGAAGGCATCAAAACTATGAATGAACACATGTGGAGTTATGTACTTAACAAAAAAAGGTGAAATAACTGAAAACATGTTTTATATTCTAGTTTTTTCAAAAAAGCCACCCTTTGTTCTGATTACGGCTTTGCACACTCTTGGCATTCTCTCGATGGGCTTCAAGAGGTAGTCACCTGAAATGGTTTTCACTTCACAGGTGTCATAGTTTTGATGTCTTCAGTGACAATCTACAATGTAAATAGTAATGAAAATAAAGAAAACACATTGAAATGAGAAGGTGTGTCCAAACTTTTGGCCTGTACTATATATATATATATATATATATATATATATATATATATATATATATATATATATATATACATATATATATATATATATATATATATATATATATATATATATATATATATATATATATATATATATATATATATATATATACAGTATATATATATATATATACTCACACACATACATATAAATATACATATAAATATACATACATACATATATATATATATATATATATATATATATATATATATATATATATATATATATATAAATATATATAGGACTTTTAACATGGAGGATTACATATCTAAAATAAAACAGTTTTCTAAACTGGACTTTCAATCGAAGCAGGAGGTAATAATTAAAGGAAGATCTTCATCGAGACAGAGAGACTTTTAAAACTGAAGAAAGATAAGGAAGACTTCTATAAACAAGTTATCGATACTTTTGTTCAGAAGGATCGGACTTCATTTATAAGTAAAGGTAAGACCATAATAACGTTTTTTTTATTAAATGTGCTTTTTTGTGTGCTACAGTTTGTATGTGTAAAGTTAAAGTTAAGTTAAAGTACCAATGATTTGTCCTCTGCATTTGACCCATCCCCTTGATCACCCCCTGGGAGGTGAGGGGAGCAGTGGGCAGCAGCGGCGCCGCGCCCGGGAATCATTTTTGGTGATTTAACCCCCAATTCCAACCCTTGATGCTGAGTGCCAAGCAGGGAAGAATGCTGGTATGAGCTTTTAAACATAACCCTTTAACTGCTGCCAATCAAATGGTGAATAAGATACTCTTTAGGGTTCATATGTTTGTAAATCTGACTGTGATGCAGTCAGTGCCTCACCAGCCATGAACCTCACCGCACGTCACTGGTATGTATATATATATATATATATATATATATATATATATATATATATATATATTTTTTTTTTTTTAATTGTTTTTAATTGAAGATATACATTGTCTTATCATTCCACCCTTGAAAATAAGAGCACAAATAAAGCATTACGGGCCCCAAATTAAAATGACAATCATTTCCAAAGGTGTATGTAAACCACTGACTGCACGTGTGTATTGTATTCTGCAACTTGATTTCATACCAGAATATCCAAATGATATGCTTGAGATCGGGCTTAAATAGATGCCTTTGCCAAAAGCAGCTCCATGCATCTTTAAAAAAAAAGACACATATGTAACTAAAAAACATCTGAGAAGTTGTCAAAGTAAATATTCATATTCTCTATCGTCTTACCTGAAACTTTGTATTGGAGGCATTAACAAGTCCATTTCTTAAAATAGAATGCCAGTTTTCAATGTGGGAACCACTGGGGGAGAAAATAATGAAATAAAGCAATGATTTGGTTGGGATAAATGTCATGTACTCACTGGAAAGCAAAGGTGCTCCCATAAAGCTTGCGGGCAGTTTGAAAGCGAGCCTCTTTGGTGGGGGGGCTGCTGATGAGCAGGAACTGGTGAGGCGTGTGCATAAATGGCAGTTGCTATCGTGCAGCAAGGAAAAAATAGAAATACATCATGGTATACTATACATCATAGCGTATTGGCTGGTCACATGACTTCACGCTGCTGCTGCTGCTACTCAACTGCTACTACAGAGCTCAGTCCTACCCTGTTGGCTGGAAGCTTGACAATGTAGGATCTGTTGCTCGATAAAATCCTGATTTGAACAAATAGCTGATATTCACTCTGATTTTGCAATATTTGTGACATATTCACACTGGCCACAACATTAGGTATACCTGCACAATATGAAATTCTGCCTGTGCAAAAACAATAATGCTCAATAATGTATAAGCATTGCAAGCTGAATTTCCCCCAGGGATCAATAAAGTACTTTCAATTCTATTCCATTCTATTCATTGCAAAGAAGTACTGCTTTAACAATGTTTATTATTCTCAGTTTTCTGTAGTGTAAATTCTCAGCACAGTCCTGGAATCTAAGTTTTTTTAATGTTATTTGTTTATTTTCAAGATACATTTTTGTTGAATCATTGTAATATGCTTAGTTTTAACATGCTTTTCACATAAATGTTGTATGGCTATATTCCAGGTACAGTCTTCTCTCGCTTTACCACATCACAGATTTATTTTGGCCAATGTTCTATTTTTAAAGTATAATCTAAAATGTTTTGGTCCTAAATTAAGTATTTTCAAACGTAAACATGTTTAAATAAACCTAAAAACATCAATGCAACAGTAGTATTGTCTAACTAGAGGAGATCAAACCAATCAGAGCGCACTGTTTAGTATCGTGGTCACTGATTGGCTCAGCCTGAGGCAGCTTTACTATATTGGATTAAAAGCGTGTAAAGGTGACTAGATGGTGTTATATCATACTTAGAAGGATCTCCTAATGTTGAAAAAATTATTTAGATGGTTGTAAACAGGTTTTTAATATTCGAGCTATGAAAATATTTGATTTATAATTGATTCCTACTTTGTTGAAATACATTTATTTTGGTCATGTCCAGAGACAATTAAAACCAATAAACGAGGGGACTGAATTTGTTAACAGCCTGTTACTCAAACGAGTTATCTTCGGCTTAGAAACCTTGTAAAATGAAATGAAATAAAGGTGCCTAAGTTTTGACGATTTAAGTACTTCAATGTGGGTATCATCAGATTTTTAAAATACAATTTTGATGTGAGAAAAGAGAATTTAAAGGGGCAACAATTCCACAGATGCCGAAAGGGCGCATCTTCCCAATGTATCTCCTGCCCTTTTACGGCGTTTAGGATGACGTACCACATACCAGGATGTCGAACATAATGGTGTACATTTCGTACTTACGTAATACGTGCACACGCATTAGCTTTGGGCGTTGTTAATTAAAAATAGTGATTTGGATAGTTAGCGTTAGCTGTCATTGATTGTATATTCTATCATATATACAATACATGTTGCTTGTGTATGTGGGCACGCACTCCCTGCGTGTGCGTGTTGACAACACCCGGTTGCCAATTAGTCTCCTATTTCAGTCCGGCCTTGTCTTTCAAACAGTATCGGATCATTGCTTTACGCACGTATTGTTCCAATTTCAAAATAAGGTCCCTGTATTGTGTGTTTACTTGTGCATTTGCCTTCTTTTGTTTTTCTCCACTCATTTTGTGAGTGAGTTTTTTGTTCATTTCACCTCTCTGTGTGAACACGTCTTTTGTTTATATTAAATAATATTATTTTACTCACCATCTGACTGCTGGTGCTGCCAATCAGTGGCCTCGATTGGTTTTGGGCTCCTCTAGTGGCGGTACTATTTAGCCATTTTATGCCAGAAAATACTTAGTTTAGAACTAAACAATTGTAGAATACCCTTAAAAAAATTAAATATGATAAAAAAAAGAAATCCGCGATGTGAAGCTGTAATATTTCATCGGCGTTGTAGCGAGGGACGACTGCAGTGTTAAATAAACAAAACTAAGCACCATTATCTTTTTAAATATAGATACACTGCAAAAAGTCAGTGGTCAAAAACAAGAAAAAAAATATTTGAACTAAGCAAAATTATCTGCCAATAGAACAAGAAAATTCGGCTTGTCAAGACTTTCCAAAACAAGTAAAATTAGCTAACCTCAATGAACCCAAAAATGCCTTAAAATAAGTATATTCTCACTAATAAGTGCACTTTTCTTGGTAGAAAAAAAGAGACCTCTTTGCTCAATATGTTGAAAAATTTTCTTAAATAAAGAAAATGCTAGTGCCATTATCTTGACACAATGATATGCGCTCGGCATTAGATTTCTTGAAACCAGCAAACTTATACTAAAAACTAGTTTATTTTTCTTAATGTAAAGGCAACAAGGCAACCACTTGTTACTCTCGGGGTCTCCTAGCCGCTCAGGCAAATCATATGGTCTAAAAATGCATTTTTCCATCGACAACATGACATCATCGCGCCAAGTGCGTGCTCTTTTAGTCAATTAGTGCGCATATATACAGCTCGGTCCCCAGCCAAATTTTTTTAAATTGTAATTTTGAAGAATTTATCTGAATGTGTATGAACTATTTCTGTTCAAAATTATTTGAAATGTCACATGTTAAATGTTTAAATATTAACTGTCAGTTTACTGTACTGTGCCAACTGTACTACTATATAAGTACGTATTTTCTATTGTTTCATTGAAAATAAAACAGCAAAGTCCATTTGGCTGTCATCTGTTTTAATATGAGACACAATTGTGTCAAAATCATGATTTTTTTTTTCATGCTTGAAGTAAGAAATTATTACTTTAAAAAAGTAATTTTATACTTGTGAGTGTTGGTGACACAGCTTTGCAACAGTTGATATTCTAGTTTCAACCATGTTTTACTCACTATAGGTCATCAAATCTGAGCAACAAGCTGTAATATCTTACTGAGATCATTTAGGACCAAAACACTTAACAAGTAAAACACTCTAACATAAAATCTGCTTAGAGAGAAGAATTGTCTTATCAGACAGAAAATAAGCAAATATCACCCTTATTTGAGATATTTAATCTTACTTAGATTTCAGTTTTTGCAGTGTACTTATTTCTGATACAGCTCTTGTATTTGATATTTTTGCACTATGCAAGTGTACCTAAAGAAGTGTCCAGTGTGTGGAGTTGCTAAAACCAAGATATGCTTTGTATCTTACCACTGTAGTAAAGGAACTGCAAGAGGGTCTATCCTGTCCATCTGTTTTCTAATTTCAGAATATGGACCCTGTGTATAGATTGAGGGAAAAAATAACACCTGTGAAATTATAGTCAAAAAAGACAAAGCACAAGTAAAATGGTGTCAAGTGGATCACTCACTCACCTGTGCCATCCTCCGAATTAACAAGAGGCTGTCTAAGGCTTTTTCTAGCCTCACATAGCTCTTTCTCTGTGGTGAAAAAATAACTTCTTACAAGGGGTTCTATCATGCAAAAAACCCAAAAACTTACCAATTGGTACACATTTTTTTGTATTTGGGATCTGCGTAAGTGCCGAAATTTTAAAATCAAACCATGGAGGCATGGCGGGGATATTTATAGAACAATCTTGCTTTCTTCATACCTCCTCCAAACGAGCTGTTTGGAATTGGGCCATTTTGTGATGATTTTCCAAATGGGGACGTCAGCGGATATTTACATATATAGTAGAGATTTACCTGAAAAGCTTTGCGCGAGTCCGCCATTATAGTCCGACGCCGTCGTCAAGAAGTTCCTCCTTTGTCTCTATCCTCTTGTGGGGCAGAGTTGCTCATACATGCACATGCATCCTCCGCTGTTGCCATTTCTAATACAAAGTAGCGTATAGTTATAACTTAAATCTGTCAGTAGACTCCATATGGAAGCACAAAAAACTACAACATGGCTGACGGGAAGGAGGCTCATAAAAAGGACCACCCATAAAACCGCGCATCCTGAAAATGTGGTCGAAAAAAAGCAATATGAACAACATTTTAACCACAGAACCACCATTACATGTTATGTAGACCCCAAGGAAGTGTTTTAAAAGTAGAAAAAAAATCATAATACAACCCCTTTAAGAATGAATAGATCACAACTTAAAGGGCTCATATAATGATTTTTAATGCCGTGTTTTAAAAAGTTAAAGTTAAAGTACCCATGATTGTCACACACACTAGGTGTGGTGAAATTATTCTCTGCATTTGACCCGTCACCCAGTGGGCAGCAGCGGTGGCTGCGCCCGAGAATCATTTTTGGTGATTTAACCCCCAATTCCAACCCTTGATGCTGAGTGCCAAGATAGCTTTTTCCATATGGAGTCTAATGACAAATGTAAGTTAGAACTAGGGTTGTCCCGATACCAAAATGTATTTCGATACTTTTCGATACTTTTCTAAATAAAGGGGACCACAAAAAAAATGCCATTATTGGCTTTATTAAAAAAAAATATATATATATAAGGGTACATTAAACATAAGTTTATTATTGCAATCGAATAACAATTTTGTCCTTAAATATAATAGTGAACATATTAGACAACTTGTCTTATAGTAGTAAGCAAACAAATGCTCCTAATTAGTCTGCTGACGTATGCAGTAACATATTGTGTCCATTTATCATTCTATTATTTTGTCAAAATTATAAAGGACAAGCTGTAAAAATTGAATATTATTCTACTTGTTTATTTACTTTTAATATTAGCTTATTTTCAGTTTCAACATGTTCTATCTACACTTCTGTTAAAATGTAATAAACACTTATTATTCTGTTGTTTGATACTTTACATTAGTTTTGGATGATACCACAAACTTAGGTATCGATCCGATACCAAGTAGTTACAGGATCATACATTGGTCAATTTCAAAGTCCTCATGTGTCCAGGGACGTATTTCCTGAGTTTATGAATATAATATGAATTAAAAAAAAAAGGAAAAAAGATTTTGTGACAATGATATAATCATAGAAGTATCGACTAGATACATATTGTACTTGGTATCATTACAGTGGATGTCAGGTGTAGATCCTCCCATAGCATTTGTTTAAATTCAGGCACGCAAGCTTTTGTTAGCGGTGACGCCGATGAGCTATTGTATCCTCCTACGGTGTGTAGTGAAGCATGTTTAGCTATTCCTTGTCCTGCAGGGATGATACTTCTCAGAAACTCACTTTATTTGTCGCCATGGAGGCGAGGATTAGTGATTTAGAAGTAGCTAAAACACTGCAAATTGCGGATGGACATTAGCCGCTAACTAGCTAGCCATGTCTTTTAAAGCACCTCTTCCTGAGGGCGTTTCAGTGTTATAACTTCACCTTTATTGTCAGTTTTTAAGCCAAAATGCGTCCATTCTCCCTTTTCTGTTTACACACTGTGTCTGCTTGTAAGTACTCCGTGATTGTGCGCTGCCGAACATGCCCCTCTGCTCGTAAAACCAGCAATGTCATACCCGTGGGGAATGGTCCTTTTCAAACAGAGTTTAGTACCGTTTTTGATTCATTAGTACCGCGATACTATACTAGTATTGGTATACCGTACAACCCTAGTTAGAACTATACGCTACTTTGTATTCGAAATTACATCAGCAGAGGATTAAAGTGCATATACGAGCCAGTCTGCCCCACAACAAGAGGATAGACAAAATATGAAACGTGTTGACTACTATGGCGGAGTTGCATCACATGTTGAAAAACGTCACAAGTTGTTGAAATTCCAAACGGCACGTTTAGAGGAAGCATGAAGGAAGGAAAAATTGTTTTCTAAATATCTCCACAATATATTTTCCAGAACCAGTCAGATTACAAAAACAGGTGCCAATAGGTAAGAAAAGTTGCATTTGCAATATAGGTCATACTTTCGGACTAAAGGCCAGAATTTTGGGGTTCTTTGGATCGACAACAGATGGGTATGGTTCAAATATGATATCCTTGCGTGAGGACTGTAGGGCTGTCCTGCACATCGCCACCAGCAGGTCGACCACCTGTGGTGCAGAAATGACAGTATTTGTTGAGGATTGGCTCCACTTTGTGTGTGAGAGTTATCATTATTGACCTCTGCACCGGTGGCAACCTCCTCCGTGGCTCCTGACATAACCCCCATGGTGTGATAGGAAAACAAACAGAGTTCTCTGGTGCACACTGCGGGCTACAATCAAGATCACTTAGAGCACAGTTCCGTGAGCATGTTTGTTGTCGTCTGAATTTACCTTCAACATGGGGCCATTCTGAAAAACATGCCTCTCATCACAAACCACGCAGTACTCATTCAATGTTAAGATCCTCTGCTCTGCATATTTCATAACCTGTGGACACAAGCAAGAGCATCAGATGAAATATTTCATTGACAGTGTCAGATGTTGATTAGAAAATGCAACGTCTTTGCCTCTCATTGTTACATTCAAAAGATCTTCTAATTTGGGCAGAATTAACCATTTTTTAGTTAAGACATTAATCCAGGCATTATTAGACATATTGCATTGGTTTAGGAACTATGCTTGAAACAATTTTGTATTGCTTCAAACACATCTTCTTGGGATTCTAAGAACATTACAGTCATATAGAGTAAAAAAAAACAATGTTTGTGTTTGCTAACTTTACAAAAGCCTGTTTTTAGTAAAACTCACAAATAGGGATGTCCGATAATGGCTTTTTGCCGATATCCGATATTGTCCAACTCTTTAATTACCGATACCGATATCAACCGATACCGATATATACAGTCGTGGAATTAACACATTATTATGCCTAATTTGGACAACCAGGTATAGTGAAGATAAAGTCCTTTTTTTTTTTTAATTAATAAAATAAAATAAGATGAATAAATAAATAAAAAATTCTTGAATAAAAAATAAAGTAAAACAATATAAAAACAGAGACATAGAAACTAGTAATTAATGAAAATGAGTAAAATTAACTGTTAAAGGTTAGTACTATTAGTGGACCAGCAGCACGCACAATCATGTGTGCTTACGGACTGTATCCCTTGCAGACTGTATTGATATATATTGATATATAATGTAGGAACCACAATATTAATAACAGAAGGAAACAACCCTTTTGTGTGAATGAGTGTGAATGAGTGTAAATGGGGGAGGGAGGTTTGTTGGGTTGATGTACTAATTGAAAGTGTATCTTGTGTTTTTTATGTTGATTTAATAAAAAAAAAAAATTAAAAAAAGAAAAGAAAAAAGATACCGATAATAAAAAAAACTATACCGACAATTTCCGATATTACATTTTAAAGCATTTATCGGCCGATATTATCGGACATCTCTAGTCACAAAGATTCATTAATTCAGGCAATATTAGACATATAGCATGTTTGGTTTAGGACAGTGTTTTTCAACTTTTTTTGAGCCAAGGCACATTTTTTTCATTGAAAAAATCCTGAGGCACACCACAAGCAGAAATCATTAAAAAACTAAACTCAGTAGCCGATATTGACAATAAAAAGTCGTTCTCGCAATTGTTGGATATGAATTTAAACCATAACCAAGCATGCATCACTATAGCTCTTGTCTCAAAGTCGGTGTACTGTCACAACCTGTCACATCACGCCGTGACTTATTTTGAGTTTTTTTGTGTTTTTCTGTGGGTAGTGTTTTAGTCCTTCCCTTGCGCTCCTATTTTGGTGTTTTTTCCTGTTTTTTTTAGTATTTTCCTGTTGCAGTTTCTTGCTTCCTTGAGCGCTATTCTCCACACCTGCTTTGTTTTCGCAATCCAGACTATTTAAATTGTTCGGACGCTTTTCTTCTTTGTGGGGACATTGTTGATTGTCATGTCATGTACAAATGTACTTAGTGGACGCCGTCTTTGCTCCACACGCTGTAAGTCTTTGCTGTCGTCCAGCATTTTGTGTTTTGTTTACTTTGCAGCCAGTTCAGTTTTAGTTTCGTTTTGCATAGCCATGCCTAAGCTTCAATGCCTTTTCTTTTTGGTTTAAGCATAAGATACCTTATTACCTGCACGCTGCTTCCCGTTGTCGTCTGCATATTCTGATCACGACAGACGTGTTCTCGACATCTACAAAGCAATTAGCTACCGGCTGCCACCTACTGATATGGAAGAGTATTACATGGTTACTCTGCCGAGCTCTAGACAGTACAGACACTCAACAACGGTACATTATTTACGGATTATAATTACTTGTGTGCAAAAAATATTTTTAACCCAATTAGGTGAAATGACTTAATCTCCCACGGCACACCAGATTGTATCTCACGGCACACTAGTGTGCCGCGGCACAGTGGTTGAAAAACACTGGTTTAGGAGTTATGCTTGAAATAATTTTTTATTGTTTCAAACACATTTTCTCAGGATTCTAAGAACATTACTGTCATATTGAGTAAAAAAATATTTTTTTAAGAGATGAACTTGATTTTATAATTTTACCTGCACCAAGAAGCCATGTTGCAGAGTCAGGGAGGTCTTACAGTGTCTGATGGCCTGAGAGAAGAACATCAGCTCTATCAGCTGCTTGGTGCTGAGGTGAGGTGATGATTTCACTCCTGCGACCATCACTCTCTGAGGAAGAAAACACACAAATAATGAGTCAGGAGATTTGGCTTTTGGGGATTTTAGCAAGAGCCACGTGGCAGATACAATCCTAATTCCTCCTCCATCAAAGTATGGTTGGTTTGTAAACCTTTAATTCGGAGATATTCAACAGGTGGTCGAAACGTTTTTTTTGACTAGAATTTTAACCCTCAGGCTGACTTTTTTGTCCTTTTAGTCATTTCTTGCTGTAGATTATGGAGTGACATACAGTACAGACCAAAAGTTTGGACACACCGTCTCCTCATGTAATGCATTTTCTTTATTTTCATGACTATTTATTTATGTAGATTGTCACATCAAAACTATGAATGAACACACGTGGAGTTATGTACTTAACAAAAAAAGGTGAAATAACTGAAAACATGTTTTGTATTGTAGTTTCTTCAAAATAGCCACCCTTTGCTCTGATTACTGCTTTGCACACTTTTGGCATTCTCTCGATAAGCTTCAAGCACACCTATGAAGTGAAAACCATTTCAGGTGACAGGTGTGCTTGAAGCTCGAGAGAATGCCAAGAGTGGGCATAGCAGTAATCAGATCAAAGGGTGGCTATTTTGAAGAAATTAGAATATAAAATATGTTTTCAGTTATTTCACCTTTTTTTGTTAGGTACATTGAAGTAAAATGCATTAAAACACAGGTGTCAAACTCAAGGCCTGGGGGCCAGATCTGGCCCACGACATCATTTTATCTGGCCCGCAAACACCTGGAAATGATATGTCAATAAAGTACTTAATATTTTCTCACTAAATGTAATTGATTCTTTAAATTTAGACAGAAAAAATATATATACTGCTTGAAATTGCATGCCTTTTAAACTTTAAAAGTATCCATTATTGCAACATATATTACAGTTTATTATCATGCTTTCCAAACATTTTTTTGTCTAAATAAAAATAAATACTTAATTATCTGCTTGACTTATGATTTTACAGCAAACTATGCATCAAATTAATGAAAATGATTTTTTTTTAACAGTTTTCTTTACAGCATATTACTGTGAATTGAAAAAAAGTATAATTTTTTTTGTTAAAATTCTGTTGACTGAGCTGCCATATTTTTACTGTAAAATCTTGTTTTTAACGGTGTATTACTGTAAATGGAAAAACAATACATTTGTTTTTACGGTAGAAAAACTGGCAGCTAAATTGCCAGAATAAAAAAGGAACTTGTACTCTTTTTTCATTAACAATATAATGTTGTAAAAACCAATGTAAAATTAATAGTAAAATTCTGGCAACTAAGATGCCAGATTTTTCCGTAAAAAACAAAAGACAAAACAGTGGTACTGTTTTTATATTTACCATAAAATGTTGTAAGAAATAGAAAAACCCTATTTTACAGTAACATTTTGTAAATGTAAAGTTTTTACTGTAAAATCGATAGTCTACTTAAAACAATTTATGTAATTAATAATGAAATCCAGAGGCAAATTAATAAATTATTCACTGTTACAAGTGGCCTCTGATGGCAGCCGTAACTGCCATGTGGCCCTCAATGAAAACGGGTGTGACATCCCAGCATTAAAAACATATATATTTTGTTTGTTTGTTTTTATTTTATCCAAATAATACATAAAATGGTTGTAATTCTTAAAATGATACTGCCATATTTTTCTAAAACCTCTTAAATCAAAACTGGGAGAGGAAATTTTAATCACACCTTGATTGTTTGAAACAATTGTTCAACGTTGCTAGTGTACAAAGGCAAACTCATCAAAGCTCTGACAAAAAACCTAACTGTAAATGCAGACTTTATGGTTAAGGGTCAGGGTTATAGACAACTTGAGGGTTACAGGTTCGAATCGAGCTTCTGCCATCCTCGTCACGACCATTGTGTCCTTGGGCAAGACACTTCACCCCCGTTGCTCCCAGCGCTGCTCACACTGGTATATGAATGCGAATCAATGTTTGATGGTGGTCGGAGGGGCCGTAGGTGCAAATTGGCTTCCATCATTTTTCTAAGAGCAGGCTTAAGACCCACCTTTTTGATTTGACTTTTACCTGATATTAATTATTTTATTGAAGTCATTTGTATTTTACTTTTTATCCTATTAGTTATGAAATATTTTTTTTTGTTCTATTTATTCATTGTATATTCATTTTATTTTTATCTTTTTTTATTAATCTTAATATGTCTTACTTGTATTTTATTCTTTATCTGTACTTATGGTTCTCTTTATCTGTACTTATGGTTCTTACAATTTTACAAGTTTTATTATTTTTATTTTTCCAACGTTCCTCAGATGAGGCATCTTATCGGCCGTGCTTGTGGAGGCGCTTTTGTGTCATGGTCTGATGACCTCCTGGTGCAGATCGCTCCTGTGATAGTGTTTACTCCCATGTCTCCTCTGTACTCGGCCATGCAATCATTTGTCCATATAGTTGCATATGTGTGTGTGTTGTGTGTGTGTGTTTGGTATCTGTGTCCGTGGGATATGGGTTAACTTTGTAAAGCACAATGCGTTGCATTTATTTTATGCATGAAAAGCGCTTTATAAATAAAGTTTGATTCATTGATTGATTGATCACGTCAGTCTACCTCAGGGCAGCTGTGGCTACAAAATGTAGCTTAACACCGTCAATGTGTGAATATGGAGTGATCGAATGATGGCTTCTCAGACTTCTGTAAAGCGCGTTGAGTCTAGAAATGCGCTATATAAATTAAATCTATTGTTATTATTTTATAATATTTATTTACCACCTCACGTACAGTGACAGTTCTAGCTTTAATGGTTCCCTGGGCGGGACCCCTTTTTGCAGGCTTTCATTTGATTCATGTGAGGCATCATTAAATCTCACTTACTGTAAGTGCATCCTTAATTCTGCAGAGGCAAAACCCACCTTTCCACTGGGTGTGTGAGTGAAAAGTTCTCCCGATGGATTCTTAATGTTGTATGAAGTTGTGTGATTGGTGAAATCGTTCAATTTCATGCCAGGCAAAACAATCCGTCCCCTCAGGCTGCAGCTTTGGAGTGTTTTCGATCTGTCAGTAAAGAGAATGAAAGGTGATTATAAGTCAAGAGCTGCCTCCACCAACATAATAGTGCTCTGTTTTAATTTGGCACTTTTTGAGAAGGGTTCATGTTGTAGTTGGTAGTGATGCAATAATCCAACTAAATTGCACATACTTCGAGCTAATGTTTTTTTTTCACCAATTCTACACACACCCACACTTCAACTAGAACCAGGAATATTGTGGACATCTATGACATACTTTGACAATGGCAGCCAGATGCTGAGTTTTGCACAGAATTTCTTTATGGTTCCGCCAGGCCTGAACCAGCTGTGTTTTCTCTTCTGATGAACTATCATGGTGTCATTGGTCAGGTGTTTCCACTCACGAGATATGAAGGATGCAAGAACACTGCAGAATACAAAGGATGAGTCTTCCATATGCATAAGAATATATACTAAACAACATACTGTATGCTTCTACCTCTGGAGTTTTTTTCCAAGGTTGAAATGATGTCTATTTGATGGCTGAAAGACTTCAACTGTGGGTTCTATGGTAAGAAAACATATAAGACAAGGTTAAGCTATACATGTGTATGTATATTTTTTTATGAAGAGCTCAGACGCACAAACAATATTTCCATTTGGAGTAAATCAATGTTTTTTGTGGAGCTTTTTATGAAACTGCCATCCTTCTGACATGGGTTGCAATTGAATGGTTTCTAACAACCAAAATGATCATTTCAAATTGAAAAATGCACATTTATAACAAAAATGGAAATTTTATAATTTTGTACACATATGCAGCAAAAACAGACAAACTTTTCTTTGAAAATAAAAAAAAGTCTACCACTATATGAGTGAAAATGAGTGAAAACAGATCTGTGTTTTTTTTTAGAGGAATGCTTATTTAATCCCTGTAAATAATAAATTTCATCCAATCAAACACCTTTTTTGGGTGATCCCTGAACAGGGGAGCCCGCGGTGTACATTCACATCATTACATTGACAGCTGCATCACAAGACAACAACAGCAGAGTAAACACACAATTTAGTTTGTCATTCGAGATGGTAGTCGCTACACACATATATAGTGGCGGTATAGCACGGTTGGTAGAGTGGCCGTGCCAGCAACTTCAAGGTTCCAGGTTCGATCCCCGCTTCCGCTATCCTAGTCACTGCCGTTGTGTCCTTGGGCAAGACACTTTACCCACCTGCTCCCAGTGCCCCCCACACTGGTTTAAATGTAACTTAGATATTGGGTTTCACTATGTAAAAGCGTTTTGAGTCACTAGAGAAAAGAACTATATAAATATAAGTCCCTTCACACTTCATATCCTGTACATTACGTGTAGCCCCCATTTTGCGCCCAGTTTGCGAGAGTACCACACATTTACTGCCTTTATCTAAGTTACTCATTATTGATGCTTTAATTTAGTTACAATCACGGCAAACTCCTAGCTTGTTGCATGCCAGCTTTCTGAGACTCTAATTTTGTTAGCGCAGGCAGGATGAAGCAGCGCTTTTATTGTGAAGATAGGAACTGTGCAGTCGGTCTTTAGGCTAATGACGGCAGGTACGGCGCAAGAGTTTGTTGAAATTAAAAGTGTTTCTTGCCTTCCTATCGGTAATTTTTTCTTAATAATGATCTGGCAGCAGCCAGCGTCATCTCACAAGACCCTCGGGTGCCGTGAATGTCAATCAAGTGACGAAAGTGACGTCTTGGTGAAGATTAATGATAGCAAATTTTTAGGTCTATTATTTTTAATGCCTGGCTGGCGATCGACGTAATGGGCACCCGTGACCTATGACAAAGGGTTCAAAGTACTGTAGCATTAAAGAGCTTTGTAGCTACCTTAAGGAGCTCATGGATGACAATAAGAAATCCCATTTAGAATAAAAGTGCAAGACTATTTTTTGTTGCGCAGGCAAAGACCCGCGAACAACTGAAAAGGAGTTTGTGTTGCAACCACTGCTATAGATTGCAAAAGCTGCAGTGCAGAGTCTTACCTGGTCCATCGAGATACTGAGACAACGATAAGTGAAGGCGCACAATGATGGGCTCGATTGGATCTACGCTCCAAGCCTTGGCCACCTCCTCCTGTGGACAGAGGTGTTGTCATTTGAGGGCCCAAGGCAAACCTTGTCATTGGGGCCCTCAACAGAACAAAAACTGCCTGGTAATTTACAGTACCATGACGTAGAAACCACCATGCGATCTGCAATGTTCTTCTTATTAAACTGATTAGCTTAGCAGGATATTTATGCCTTTGAGCTGTGCATTAAGCATCACTGATCACAATGTAAATTCATAAGAACATTAATCAACAGTAAATATAGTGTCATATTTGTATAATTTTTTTTTCGTTAGCACATTTGGACTGGATGTGACGCATCGCGCTATTATTGTGAATGGCCTTGTTTGAACTAGAGACGAAAGTTGAAAAAGTGCCTGTCAAGTCTCTGCCTGCCATTCTTCCTTTCTGCTACATATTTGTGATTAAAGGCATCAGATGCATCATCCTCTGTAGTTGTAGAGCGGGGATGTCAAACATGTGGCCCGCTGGCCAGATCAGGCCCGTAAAAAGGTTCAATCCGGCCCACGAGACAAGTTTGCAAAATCTAGCTGTATTTTTAAATGAAAGAAACTGCTGTTCTAAATGTGTCCACTGGATGTCGCAATAGAGATTCTGTTAGGCAAGCAACAGGTACACGGTAAAGCGGGGCTACGACTCGTCCCCCTCGGCCCAAAATAAAACAAACAGTAATAAAATAAAAACTTGGTCACGCCCCTTAAAATGCTGCATGAGAAACTGCACATTGATATAGTTCTGTGAAAATTATTGTAAATTGTGATTTACTGCAACATCGTCAGTCTTTTAAGTTTTTATTTTTGGTTTGTTGAAATTGTTTACACATTGCACAGCTTTTATTTTCCTAACGATACACAGTGATGCCGAGAAGGCAGGGGTTAACTCAACCCTCGAATAGTTACTGTTTCAGTTGGTACGGTTTGCTGAGTTAGCACAGGATTAATATGTGGAAATGACAAATGAGGCAGTTGGTACATAGAATAGTTTTTATTCATGGTTTGTTTAGTTTTTGGTTCAATTCTAGATGCGCTGTGACTCAAAGTTGAATTCATTTGTAGATACACTGAGATGAAGTCTAAGTTTAGTGTTTTTCATGGTGTTTTTGACACTGCATCAATTTTTTTCCTCAGAATTTTCAACTAAATTGAAGTGTTTTGTCAAGAGGATTATTTGTGATATGTACATTTTCAGAATGTGCTTGTTCTATTTTGGGCCGAAGTAAAACAAAGAAAACACTCTGAAGTTGTCATAGTTGTATTTTTAATTATTATGCCATGATTTTCCTCCATGCGGCACCTGAGCTAAAATGACTTTGACACCCCTGTTGTCGAGCATCTAATTAAGTGTCACTGTAATATTAACACTAAGGGTAGTTTTAATAAAAACTGTTTTCTTCTCGACATCTCCTCTTCTCCGCTTCACTTGGGTAATTACATCCACTGCCCTGACTGTGCTAACAAGTTTGGGTTCTTACATCTTCTTGAATCGGGTCTGCACATGCGCAGTAACAGGGAATAGTCCATTGCGTTAGAAGGGAGAGGGGAGCTGCAGTGGCGTGTCGAGGAGGCGGCCAGGGGTGGCACGTGCCACCCCTAAAACCTGACAGGCCACCCCATTCAGAGGCGGAATGATTTGAAGCAGTGTTTTTCAAACTGTGGAGCATTTTGCCTTTCGGGCTCCATCTCTTGGCACGCCAAATATATGCTTAATTCAGGAGTCCTCTTAGTAGGCCCCAAAATTACTATTAGACCATACATTTACAGATGAGAATGCCAACTGATCACAGAAATGCACAGCAATTAGCATTAAGCACATGCACTAATTTGGACGACCATTTCAAACTCATGGTCCAATTATTCAAAAACCAACAAAGAACATTAAAATATGTAATACCAAAACACACAAATTGCCCATTAAGCTATATGGAAATTATAAAAAAATAAAAATAAAAATACACCCATTTAATCTATTTAGTAGACCTGATGGGTAAATAATGCAAAACACTTTCCACACTTGGACATGTTTCACACATTTCAGTTGCTTGAGAGACATCGATAGAAAATTAATGGATTGCTAGATCTTTCTGATGGTTTACAAAACCTTCTAGGAGGCCAGGGAAGTAAACAAGGTAGGATTGGTTCGAATACTCTGAATATTCAATGTTTTATCGTTTATACTTTATATTGTAGTGGCGGGCAATCTAAAGCCTGGTGTTTACCTTCGCGTCACAAAACTTGGCAATCCTAATTTGCGGATTCGCCGCACACATATTCGGGTGGCGGCCTGGCGGGCAGTTTTTTCTGGCGCCTAGTGTCAGGAATGGAGTGAAAGTGAGGAAGGCGGGGAATCTTCATCTGCACGCACATATCCGGTGGCGGGCATTTTTTGATTGATGATGACCAATGATGAGCAGCCAGGTTCCAGACGTCCGTGGTACTTCACTAAACCTAAGTAATTATAATTTTTTGCACAAGCATGTTTAAAGTGTTTGCCTGCCAACACAAGAACAGGCGCATTCATCTGTTTTGAACATTATCTCAGTATATATACAGGTAAAAGCCAGTAAATTAGAATATTTTGAAAAACTTGATTTATTTTAGTAATTGCATTCAAAAGGTGTAACTTGTACATTATATTTATTCATTGCACACAGACTGATGCATTCAAATGTTTATTTCATTTAATTTTGATGATTTGAAGTGGCAACAAATGAAAATCCAAAATTCCGTGTGTCACAAAATTAGAATATTACTTAAGGCTAATACAAAAAAGGGATTTTTAGAAATGTTGGCCAACTGAAAAGTATGAAAATGAAAAATATGAGCATGTACAATACTCAATACTTGGTTGGAGCTCCTTTTGCCTCAATTACTGCGTTAATGCGGCGTGGCATGGAGTCGATGAGTTTCTGGCACTGCTCAGGTGTTATGAGAGCCCAGGTTGCTCTGATAGTGGCCTTCAACTCTTCTGCGTTTTTGGGTCTGGCATTCTGCATCTTCCTTTTCACAATACCCCACAGATTTTCTATGGGGCTAAGGTCAGGGGAGTTGGCGGGCCAATTTAGAACAGAAATACCATGGTCCGTAAACCAGGCACGGGTAGATTTTGCGCTGTGTGCAGGCGCCAAGTCCTGTTGGAACTTGAAATCTCCATCTCCATAGAGCAGGTCAGCAGCAGGAAGCATGAAGTGCTCTAAAACTTGCTGGTAGACGGCTGCGTTGACCCTGGATCTCAGGAAACAGAGTGGACCGACACCAGCAGATGACATGGCACCCCAAACCATCGCCCAACCATGCAAATTTTGCATTTCCTTTGGAAATCGAGGTCCCAGAGTCTGGAGGAAGACAGGAGAGGCACAGGATCCACGTTGCCTGAAGTCTAGTGTAAAGTTTCCACCATCAGTGATGGTTTGGGGTGCCATGTCATCTGCTGGTGTCGGTCCACTCTGTTTCCTGAGATCCAGGGTCAACGCAGCCGTCTACCAGCAAGTTTTAGAGCACTTCATGCTTCCTGCTGCTGACCTGCTCTATGGAGATGGAGATTTCAAGTTCCAACAGGACTTGGCGCCTGCACACAGCGCAAAATCTACCCGTGCCTGGTTTACGGACCATGGTATTTCTGTTCTAAATTGGCCCGCCAACTCCCCTGACCTTAGCCCCATAGAAAATCTGTGGGGTATTGTGAAAAGGAAGATGCAGAATGCCAGACCCAAAAACGCAGAAGAGTTGAAGGCCACTATCAGAGCAACCTGGGCTCTCATAACACCTGAGCAGTGCCAGAAACTCATCGACTCCATGCCACGCCGCATTAACGCAGTAATTGAGGCAAAAGGAGCTCCAACCAAGTATTGAGTATTGTACATGCTCATATTTTTAATTTTCATACTTTTCAGTTGGCCAACATTTCTAAAAATCCCTTTTTTGTATTAGCCTTAAGTAATATTGTAATTTTGTGACACACGGAATTTTGGATTTTCATTTGTTGCCACTTCAAATCATCAAAATTAAATGAAATAAACATTTGAATGCATCAGTCTGTGTGCAATGAATAAATATAATGTACAAGTTACACCTTTTGAATGCAATTACTGAAATAAATCAAGTTTTTCAAAATATTCTAATTTACTGGCTTTTACCTGTATATATATATATATATATATATATATATATATGCATGAATGCTTTGGAGTCCCTGCCTCGAAAGAAAATTATGTTTGCCTTGGTGCCCTTCTAACTTGCCTTGGTGCCCTAAAATATGAGCCCTATTTTTAAAGCAACACTTGCCTTGACCTTAAAAAGTAAAAATTCGAGTCTTGTAATAGTCAATAGCAGTGGTCCCAAAATGGTTTACATCATGACGCCATGTCATGAAATTTGGCCCGCCGAGTCGTTTGTTTTGGCCTGCAAAGGGTGTCTTCCCAGATTGAATACAGTACATATTCCCCAAATGTGATACTCTTTGAAGTTCACAAAATCATTGACGTCAAGGCTCACTAGTCCATCGACTATGACAATCTCCACCTCTCTTTGACTATGGTGGTGTTCAGATACCCCTTTTTAAAGGGCAAAGTTCTCCTCAATTATTTTGTCCGAAAGGCTTGCCTGAATAAGGCAAGGAGACTAGAATTGAAGATTAACAATATATTCTAGAAATGGAGTAAGTACAAACAGAAGCAATACCACGTAATGTAAATAATTCAATGTATATACTCTGATGATTAACTTGTGTGATGACTGTTTTATGATGATAGTATATATTTGTACTAGGGATGTCCCGATCCGATATTTGGATCGGATCGGCCGCCGATATTTGGAAAAAAATGTGTATCGGCAAGGCATGGGAAAATGCCGATACAGATCCAATTAAAAAAAAAACTCCGCTCCGTGTTTTCCAACGCACCTATTTAAATAGTACATTCCACTTTTCTGCTGCTCCCTACTTTCCGTTCCGCATTTTCCAGCACACCTTCAACACATCCACAGGTCTGGATTCTCACGCAGTTGCTTTTAGCTGCTGGCATTACACGACAGGCTCTTCTCACTCTTTTCTGTGTCTGTGCTTCTCACAGACAGCAAGCGCACCTTCTTACACACGTCACATACTGTCACGTCATACGTCACATACGTATACGTCCTCCCCGAGCAGAGAGGTAGCAGCATGGCTAACGTTAGCTGTGATGCTAGCGCAGCCGTGTGACCAACGTTCTCTCTAAGGTGCGCGCTTGTGCAATTGCGCACTGTTTAAACATCCTCTGCGCATAGCAATTATATGCCACGCACAAAATCAAAAAAAATAAGCGCATAACAATTTTCGACACACGGACACGACAGAGAAAACAGTTTTCGTCATCATTGTTCAAATATTGTAACGTCTGTCGAGACGCTTATCTCCGTTCGGTGCCACACGCCCACACCATCAAAATGCCGAGGCAAAAATTTCCAGATCAACACCGTATGAAAAAATTAGTGATTTTTTTAGTTGTGATTTCCTTCTCTGCATGAAAGTTTAAAAGTAGCATATATTAATGCAATATGAAGAAGAATGTTTTAATGTAGACATGCAAGCCTTGAAAGAAAATGTTGAAAATCAAGACTACATTTCCTGCAAATGGATGCATTTCTACCCTATATTTTAACTTTAGATTTATTCTCATATCAAACTCTTTTGGCTGTCTTTTTGACACTTACATCCGGCGCCCCCCTCCACACCCGGGATTATAAATAATGTAAATAATTCAATGTGATTATCTTGTGTGATGACTGTATTATGATGATAGTATATATCTGATAGTATATATCTGTATCATGAATCAATTTAAGTGGACCCCGACTTAAACAAGTTGAAAAACGTATTCGGGTGTTACCATTTAGTGGTCAATTGTACGGAATATGTACTTCACTGTGCAACCTACTAATAAAAGTCTCAATCAATGAATCAAAACACATAGAATCATCATACTGATGTGATTATATGCATCAAGTGTTCATTCAAGGCTAAGGCAAAATATCGAGATATATATCGTGTATCGCAATATGGCCTTAAAATATCGCAATATTAAAAAAAGGCCATATCGCCCAGCCCTTGTTTCAATGATGCCATTTCTGTTTGTCATGTATAATTTTGTCTATTTTGTGTTTATCCTTGAATAAACAGGTCAGTTTCTTGTTACCAACCATTGTGTATTATTCAAACTCACCTAATTCAGCTGGCTAGTTGTTATCAAGAGTACTAAAACCCTTTTCAACATGATTCTGACAACTAAGTAGGCTAAATAACTTTAAACTTTAATACATGCTCGGATAGGCCATTATCGGTCAGTATCGGTATCGGTCAGTATCGGTATCGGATCGGAAGTGCAAAAACAATATCGGCATCGGATCGGAAGTGCAAAAACCTGGATCGGGACATCCCTAATTTGTACTATGAATTGATTTACGTGGACCCCGACTTAAACAAGTTGAAAAACTTATTCGGGTGTTACCATTTAGTGGTCAATTGTACGGAACATGTACTGAACTGTGCAATCTACTAATAAAAGTTTCAATCAATCAAAAAACGCACTAAACAGTGTGTGCAAACAATAAAAATTGTGTGTACTATTAGAGGGTTGGATGCGTGTGATCTACTGAGACTGTGTGTGCAATTAAAAAGTGGTGCAAACCGCCATAGTGTATTTAAATGACGTCTCTGTGGATGTTCTCATTCATCCAGGTCATTGTATTTTCAGGGCATTCATTCGATCGCAACTGGACTCTTTGATTTGTCTTAGAAGACGTTTCGCCAATCACCCAAGTAGGCTTCATCAGTTCATGCTCACAGACTTGGATTGGTCAGATCTAGTATTAGACCACGATTGGTCAGATGTAGTCTAGCGGCAAATATTTATACTCTAACACCAGAAGGGTGTGCCTGGGCAAAGATGGTTTCGCCCTATCGTAGTGAGAAAAACCATTGTTGAGATGCAAATGAGAAATCCTAATGTCAATGCCACTGACAGTCGATGAAGTGGAATTTCCCCTCGATAGCGTTGAGGTATTGAGTGGCAGAACAATCGCTGTAGATCAGAGGTGTCAAACTGGTTTTCATTGAGGGCCACATCGCAGTTATGACTCCCCTTAGAGGGCCATTTGTAACAGTAAATAATATAGGGGTTTAAAAGTATAATGATTTGCCTCATGATATTGTTACACAATTAACTATGCATTTAATTATTGATCTATAATCTGTAGATTTTAGAGTTAAACAAATGGTAGCTCAGTCACCAAAATCTTACCATAAAATCTATGGTTTTTCTTTTTACAGTGTATTACTGCAAATGGAAAAAAAACTGTAAGACTATTTTTTACGGTAAAATTCTGGCAACAGAGCTGCCATTTTTGTTGTTGTATGTTTTGTTTTACCATACAATCTACGTTTTTTTGTTTTTTTTACTGTTTATTACTGTAAATGGAAAATGTTACCACCTTTTTAAGGTAAAATTTTGGCGACAGAGACGGAATTTTTGTGTGTGTCAATTTTACAGTGTACAATTTGATTGATGATTTGCTTTAAAATCAACAGTCAAACAGATATTCAAGTATTTATTTTTTAAGACAAAAATATATGTGTTGCATTATCAAATAGTATTAAAATTTAAAAGATATGCAAATGCATGCAGTACATGTATTTTTTCTGTCAAAATGGAGAAAAATTAAGTACTTTATCAACACATTATTTCCCGGCTTTCACGGGCCACATACTATGCGGCGGGCCAGATCTGGCCCCTGGGCCTTGAGTTTGACACCAGCGCTGTGGATCGACCACTATCAGCCAGAAAATCTCAACAGTTGTTTGTCTCAATATGATAGGGCGTTGTTTTATTATTTTATTTATTTATTTAATTCACCTATGTTTTGTACAACGCTTTGTGATTTCTATCTATGAAAACCGCTGTATAAATAAAGTTGACTTACTTATTTACTTACTCAAGGATGTTTGATATCAGAAACGGCAGGACAAAACCCTAATTGGCACATCTCTAATTTTTATTTAGATTTGATTTGAAGTTCACAATTTTAGACCAAAAAAAAAGGATTTTAAATAGAAGAAAACTTTACCAATAGTATTTATGAGATGCTTGGGGGCCTCTGGAAATCTCACGGCCTGTGTTTGCCTAATGCTAAATCCGCCCATGCCTGTGGACACCAAACATGTGCAGTCTACATGCACGGAGAGCAGACATATTAGCTAAAGGAGTGAGATGTTTACTTACATCCAAAATGTTGGCTCTAATGTTCAAGTCCACGTCCACGTCATCAACGGATTGATATTCACTGGCAGAATACAAGAAGAAGAAAGCTTCAGAAAAATTCTAGATTCTTTTTTTTTTTAATCTGATGATTTTTTTCAAATGTTGACCTGGTAGAGATTGCACTATCTGAATACAGACTCCTCACTGTCTCAATGTCTGTGTCCAGCCGGGGGTGGCAGCATGGCTCAATGGCATAGCTTTCCTCCTAGGAGAAGAACCACTCACATCATTTCCAATGCAGTGAGACCATATAGTTTTTACAATATAACTAGAAGGTTCAAAGGGGAACTGCACTTTTTTGGGAATTTCGCCTATTATTCACAGTCGTTATGAAAGACATGACAATGGATGATATATACGTGTATATATAGTTGTTTTTTTTGCATTGTAAATATGAAATAAATTCATTTATAATAAAATTTGATATTTACGTATTTTGATCACTTGATCATGTTTGCTTTTTTTTTCTTTATCACTGATTTTTGCTCCCTGCAAACTTCATGAGAGCCAACAAATATAATAAAACATCACTTATTGTACAAGGTTTGTTGTCATTAGGATGCAGACTGCTAGGATGTTCATATATTCCCTTTTAGATGAAAAATGTCTCATAATCCTCTAGTAACGGGGTGGGGGAATGTGAGGGACAAATGCTTTTTGTGTCTTTCTCGCCAGTTCCAGATCCTGAATGACTGTCAAAGTGTACCAACTTATCTGATTACCTACTCAGACGTCTGATGTCCAGGTGAGATGCATGATTTAATATTTAGAATAGACTTACAGGGAGCAAGAACGCGAGGAAGCAGCAGACCACTCGATGATGTGAACATAGGCACATAGGAAGTGATCACGGCGTCGCTATAAATAGTTTGTCTGCGTTAGCGCTTATAATAACAATATCACTAATACTTGGTTAATATTCAAGTCACAAAATGTAAATGGAGTATTGTTAGTGCTTTTTGAATGGTTATTTATTGCATTTTATCGGCGAAATAGTGGAGCTCCCATCGTCCATGCCTTTGTCTCCTCCAGGCTCGACTACTGCAACTCACTTCTTGTCGGGATCCCCTGCAAGAACATCCAGAAGCTGCAGTACATACAAAATAGCAGAGGTGTGGACTCGAGTCACATGACTTGGACTCGAGTCAGACTCGAGTCATGAATTTGATGACTTTAGACTCGACTTGACAAAATGTAAAGAGACTTGCAACTCGACTTGTGACTTGTGACTTCACTTGGACTTGAGCCTTTTGACTTGACATGACTTGCCACTTTCCCCAAAATCCAAAGCTTAAAAAGTTATTTGGGAGCGCTCCGTATTTTTCATTTTCTTCGTCTGTCTATCAGCGTGTTATTCCTGTCAGCTGGTGTGCTGTCAGTACAACAGCCAATCAAATTAGAACTACGTTGTTTTCATCACACAGCATTCATCCAATCAAATTGCAGGACAACCAATGACCAAGAGTTGTCCAACAACGTGCCAGTGATAAACAATTATGTTAAAGTTGGTTTCGTTCGGGTATAAAAACTACGACTTGGTCAACAAAAAACGAATTGCCGTATGCAAATCACACAGTTCGAATATTACAGACGGAGACGCAACAACTTCCAACTTCGTTCGACATTTGAAGTTGCACAAAGAAGGGTAAGTTTTGAATGTAAGATAACGTTTATTGGCTAAGTAACGTGACTTTTATTTGCTGTGTAGTTAAATCAGTGAGGCTGCAAACTCACTGCTAACGTTATACACTGTAAAAACTCTTTCAGTGGTATTGTCCATTCTACTTTATTTTTAAAAGTATATTTATTCCAATAAATCAATTTATTTTTATTTTTAGAGTTTTTGAGTTATCTATAAGTAAAAAGTGTGAATATTTTCGTAACTTACTTTTTTATGTGATAAAATTAATTTTATTGGACTTCCAACATAAATTGATTTAGCAAAACTCAGTTCAAAGGTTTATATCAGACCTAAAACGTCAGGACCCGCCCACCTGCATGCAGCTGTGGAAGAACAAGCCCAGACACTTTTCTTCACGGAGCCCAAGGAAAACACTTTACCGAACTCATGTAAGTAATAATTTATATTGTTAAAAGTCAGTATTTGCCAGGATTTAAATGTATACATTTTCAAAAGCATGGTTCAATGTTATATTTAGTTTACTACTTTTCCCGCCGACCGCCATTTCGAATGTACTCTTACCTTCAACAGCTCATTAACTTCAACCAAACATTGTTTATAGCTGTGAAGTTTATAATTAGCGTTTTCTTTGCGTGGTAGTTTAATATTTTATTCTTCAGTTTATAAGCAGCCACATTAAAGCTGCTTAACTAGCTTGCATTCAAAGTTGCTAGCAGCTAGCTAGGTACACTTGACAGAGCTATCTGAAGCCCCCTCAGACCTGCTGTCCATGCACACTCCTAGGCAAAACGCTACTCTTGTAAGAATAACACTCATTGTGTAAGTCTCAATCTCAACACCCCCCCCCCCCCCCCCCCCCCCAAAAAAAATAATCTCACCAGTAGTCACCATTTAAAGGTTAATTTTTCTAATTTTTCTTCCGTGGGGGCATGCCCCCGGACCCCCTACTGTTGCTAGGTTACCAATTTAGACCACCGTGGCTACAAAAAAATCTAGAGGAAATATTGCAAATGAGTATATTAGGGTGTAAAAAAAAAAAACGATATAAAGGGCTCTCATCAGGCTTATATATCCAAGAGGTTAGACATGAACCATAACTTGTCTTTTTTGTTCTCTCTCTCCAATGACAGATGGGATGGCCCTGTAAGTTGTGCAGCACTGTTGTACCAACCAAGAGTGACATTTTAAAGCATTACAGACTGCACCATGGGACCTTTGGACACAGCCATTCCTTGCCTTGCATTCATGTAGGTTGCCCATGCTCTTATACATCCCTTTGCTCTCATCTGTCAAGATGCTAGACTTCTCCTCTCTGACACCACCGCCAGAGTCTAGCTCCACTCCCACCACGTTACTGTTCTTCTCTACCAACTTGTCCAGTCTGTTTGCGTCCCTCGCTCTCAGCCCGCTGCCCCAGCAGGCCACGGCGTACAAGAAGGCGCCTGCCACCACCAACTCGTAGAACATCTTCTATTCTATTCTATTCTATTATCATTCTATTTTTCCTGACCAAGTTTCCATTGTGACTTGGACATGACATACTAGACTCACTTTTTGCCTGAAAATGTATACTAATACCCTTAATATCAGTAACGGTCAACATTTTCTGTTTTACAGATTAATGAAGTGTCCAAAGGTGCACTGCTGTTCCACTGGAATCAACATTTATGTCACAACTGGACAGGTACACTCCAAAACTCCTGGAGCTCTTCAGTGCAAAAGGAGGAGTGACTGCAGCGCATCAAGAACTTGTTGATGGAACTGATACAGGTGAGTTAAAAGTGGTTTAAAAGTTTAAACTGAATCTGTAATCATGCTCTAATAACGGTATCACAGATTTGGAGTAAAATTGCCAACAAAATTCATTTATTTATTATTCTTCTCCTAACTCTAGGACCCAAGTGCCTCTGCAGTGAAGAAGAGAGATGTGACTGTGAGATGCCTCATAGAGTACATGGAGAGAGTGGACAGGAGCTAATCTCTGACTACTGTAAGTATTGTTTAAAAGCAGGTTTGGATCAGTCTGATGTACAAGCTTAAATTGGGTTTACTTTTATGTGAACTGACTGAACCAGTAGTTGTCAGGTGGAGGTCGAGCATGCAGCTAGTTGGCAAGAGCCCCAGGATAGCCAATTAGCATAGCACCACAGAGTGATGCCTTTCTGTCTTGTGTTTCTGTTTCCCTAAAAAAACAATGCAAACAAAAAATACTCCCCTTAAAACAAGCATTAAAACATTTACTGTATATATATATATATATAACATATTACTGTTTGTTTCCCATCCATCCATTTTCTACCGCTTATTCCCTTTTGGGGTCGCGGGGGGTGCTGGAGCCTATCTCAGCTACAATTGGGCGGAAGGCGGGGTACACCCTGGACAAGTCGCCACCTCATCGCAGGGCCAACACAGATAGACAGACAACATTCACACACTAGTGTTGCCAATCAACCTATCCCCAGGTGCATGTCTTTGGAGGTGGGAGGGGCCTTTCCCCAGGTGCATGTCTTTGGAGGTGGGAGGAAGCCGGAGTACCCGGAGGGAACCCACGCAGTCACGGGGAGAACATGCAAACTCCACACAGAAAGATCCCGAGCCCGGGATTGAACCCAAGACTATTCAGGACCTTCGTATTGTGAGGCAGATGCACTAACCCCTCCACCACCGTGCTGCCCTTACTGTTTGTTTGTTTGTTTTAATTTCTGGTGGTTCTAGTCAGGTTTTTTATATGCAAATTAGAAATGCCAATAAGAAACATGTGGCTGGAAATGCATCTATTGTACCAAGTTTAATGTACAAGATCTCAAATTAGAATTCAAAAGTTTTCAAAATGGTCTTCACAAAAGTAATCATTATCTGAATTAAATCACACAACTTAGATTACTGTAAATATAAATTTGGATGTTTGTTTTTTTAATTACTGTTTTTGTATCTCAAAGGGAACTGCAGAGACCACTGTTCATGAGGTCTTGGAAATAAAGAATATGAGCATCTACATCTGTCGTGAGCCAAATGCAGTAGGAATCATCATTGAGGGAGTACCAGTCCTTACTCATCTTGGAAACCTGGCCAAAGCATGCTGCCTACTTCTGGGGTTGACGTATGCACTTAATCTTGAGTATCCATCCAAACTTTCCAAAACATTTGAGGTGTTTCAAAGACTTTTTGTGGGAATTGACACACTGCGCCCAAAACCAACCCCCAAATTCATGACTCTCAAAAACAAGCTTCTAGCTTAGGCAGTGAGCCATGACTGTCAGCTTGCACTTTTGAACAGCTATTTTCTTGTGTCTGTTAAAAATCATTATACATTGTTCATTGAGTGGAATTCTTCAGAATGTTGTAACGGTTTGTCCTGTTCAGGTTTTTTACAAAGCTCCAGGTCATCGTTTCTGGTGTGTAAATTAAGTTTTTTTTATGTTTTATACACACTAAATTGCCCCACTGTGAAGTTCCAGCTGGTCAGAAGGAGGAATCTGTGAGTTGTTTAAGTTAAAATGTTTCAAAATATACACACTGAAAGACACTACAGTGAAGGTGTTCTGCTTGTGAATTGTTACAGAAGTACAGATAATCTTAATGTTAAATTGTTTTAGCAAGAAACTGTACTGTGAATGTTTTAAGTAAAACTTGAGATGCTGAGGTCATGCATTCTTTTATGCACTAAATACTGATGTTCTTGACTGTTAATACTGTCCAGCTTATTGACAGGTTTGGATATGGCTTGTGAAAATGTTTTAATATGTATACGGTTAAAAAAAGAAAACTACTGTGAAGGTGTTCTATACAGCACTTTAAAAAGTTGAGGTCATGCATTCTATGCACTAAATATGGATGTTGACTGTTCATACTGTCCAGCTCATTGCCACTGTTTTTATATGGTAATGATTTAATAAAGGTTGGAATTTGATATGTCTTGATTTTTTTATTATTATTCTAAGTAATTATTTTAAGCAGTTTCCATTTTCAAAACAAAGAAAGGGTAAGTTGGTCAAAATTAATAAAATTGAGGACAAAAATTATTTTTTCATTTAAATGTTACTTATTTTAATTAAGTCTTGTGTGTTTAATATGCTGATGTTTTTTTTACATTGATTTTACTCAATTTCTTGGCTTTTTCTGTAAACGCAACTTAATCTTTTTGCATTAATCGAAATGCATATTATTAAGTTCTACTTACTCAAAATACCAATTAGTTGACTAAACTAACAAAAATTGCTTGGAAAATGTTGCCTTATTTTTATTGAGTTAGATCTAGGCAACAGTTTTTACAGTGTAACCATAGACATCTTATAAGGGTACGCAGCATAGAGCGCTACTGCCTACTGGCGCAGACGAGGCGCGGGACCGCCATCTTGGAGTGGTGATCCGCTCCACTCAGTGCAATTCATTTGGCAGGAGCAATGAACTGTCAGCGCATTTAATTCATTTTACCTCACTGAATACCACTGATTTTCACACGCTTTTTTGTCATACGTGTGTAACAGACATGTTTTGGCATGTTTTATTATTCATAGTTTGCTTAACAGTAATATAATATTCTTATACGCTATAAGTGACCAGACGTCCGAGATCAAAACTGGGAATATAATCCCAGAGAAGGAGAAAAAAAACGGTAAACTATTTTTAAGTTGAAAAAACAATAGGATTAGGTTATATATACATATGCGTGTATCCTACATAAACAATGTATGAATACATTAGATATCTATATATCTTAGGGACCTATAGACTGTATCTCTGTTGCTTCAGCAGCAGAGAGTTTATTCTGTCTTGACACTTTGTATTGATATTTTCTATTACATTCTTCCCTTAAATGATAATGTTTGCAGTGATTGTTTTATATGTATTATTTTATGTAAGTCGCTTTGGATAAAAGCGTCTGCCAAATACTTAAACATATATAAACACTTGAAAGTCTTCATATCAGCTAAAACCACCAATCTGTTTCACTGGATTCAGAATAAAACCAAATTCTGTTTAACCCAACAATGTTAGTATTTGAATATTGTTACTTGAAGACTGATTCCTGGTTACAATTATACTGTTAAGAAAGTATTGTCTTATACTTTGCCGAAAATGAGAATACATCATAATCAGTAGTGGCTGGTGAATTTTGTTTTAGGTGGGGCTGAAAGTTTGTAAACCAAACCCCTGTAGGGGCGTCATCCTCCCCCAGAAGATTTCTTTGTGATTTTCACATACAAATATTGAAGATCTTTGATCCTTCTCAACTCTGTGGTAATATTATTTTAATAAAATACAACCAATAGTACGTTAATGTTAAATCTTACTTGTGAAAAGTAATCCCCCGATTCCTATTTTCAACAGTCTGCTCATTTGAGCAGGAAAACGCTGAACACCATCTTTGTTTTCTACCTTTCAACTGTCAGTTTAGGCTGCTCGCCGGCTCCTCATCAGCACTTCAAGATGGCGGGCAAATTGCTCACGTCACAGCAACCAATGCTGCGTCTACTTATAAGATGTCTATGGTTATAACGTAATTGCAAACACGGCAATCTGTTGCGTCCACTGCAGTTTGCTACCTTATTCATACTTTTTGTCAAGTGATTTTTTTTTTAAGCAGGGTTTCATGAGGTACCTATACATAACGTTACGTTAGTCAATGTATCACACACAGTAACGTAACGTTAGTCAATGTATCACACACAGTAACATTACGTTAGTCAATGTATCACACACAGTAACGTAACGTTAGACGGTGGTCAGCAGCACCGCGTATTTTAGCCACCTACAAAAAGACAAACATAGTCAAATAAAGGTCAGTTAAAATGTATACTATATTAAGAATATGTGTACATATTGCATAGGGTCCTGACATCTAAAAAGTACAACTCTGTTCATTGTTATGTTCATATATTTGTTATGTTTTTCATGTGTACGCACACATAAACACACATACAGTATGAGATGAGATAAGGTAAGAACAGGATAGAAACTGCTGTGGAACTAGTTACAATGCAATATGCCATGGAAATACAATGTTAACACTTTTGTGCAAATAAGTACAGTTGCACTTGTTTTTTTCAAATGTGTTTATTCTGTAAAGGAATGAGTTACATGTTTAAAATGACTGGTTAATAGTGCTATTTTGAAGTGCAATGTCAGCACTATCTTTTTCCCTGCAATTTCAAATGCACTTGTTTTAATAAATAAATACAGCGTTTTAAAAGCATACACAATCTGTGTAAATATATTAGTCTGTGGTTAAATGACTTGAAAGGACTCGAAACTCAAAATGCAGGACTTGGGACTTGACTTGAGACTTTCCAGTCTTGACTTTGGACTTGACTCGGACTTGCCCTGTCTTGACTCGGGACTTGACTCGAGACTTGAGGGTAAAGACTTGAGACTTACTTGTGACTTGCAAAGCAATGACTTGGTCCCACCTCTGCAAAATAGTGCTGCTAGGATCCTGATGAGAGTGTGGAAATACGACCACATCACACCGGTTCTCAAATCCCTTCACTGACTTCCTGTTCCACTCAGGACTGAATACAAAGTCTCCCTACTAACTCACCAGTGCCTCCATGGAAATGCCCCCCTCTACCTTAAAGAACTGCTCACCCCCAAATCCTCCACACGACACCTCCGCTCCAGACAGGCTAACCTCCTCCAACCTCCGAGGACAAAGCTCCGAACCATGGGAGACCGGGCTTTCTGCTCTGCCGCTCCCAGTCTGTGGAACGCTCTCCCTGACCAACTAATGGCACCACAGACTGGATGCTTTTAAAAAAAGGCTTAAAAACCCTTCTTTTTAAAAAAGCCTTTTGAAAGATTTATGTGTGCTAGTTCTAGCTATTAGGCTGTTCTAGTTTTTATTCTATTTTACTATTTATTTTACTCGTTGGGGGCAGCTATTTGTTGTTCTAGCTGTTTTTTTTGATTTTTAAATGCACTGTAGCACTTTAAGATTGTTTGTTCAATGTAAAGTGCTTTTACAAATAAAATATATTATTATTATTATTATTAAGCAGACTTTTATTATGTTTATTTTATATTTAAAATGCATTAAAAACGTCCATCTGTCGTCATGTCTTTCATAATGACTGTGAATGATAGGCAACATTCCAAAAAAAGGGCAGTTCCCCTTTAAGCGTTAGAGCATATTGAAAGAAACATTTACATAAGTTGTGTCCTCTTCCTCTGAGTTGGAGCCTTCCTCACTTTCACTCCATTCCTGGCACTCGGTGTCCTTCACAGTCAAATAAGAGAAACATATGTTGATAAAGGATCTTCTAAATAAATGCAGTGCAACATTTAGACAAAAGTATTGGGGCATCGAGGCACAACACCAATGAGAAAAACAATTATTTTCTACTGGATTGTTTTCATCTGTCGGACCTGACTGACTCAACATCTCTGTTGTCGTTCATATCCAAGGTGCTTGATATTTTTTGTTTTTTTTGTTCCAACGCGTACAGGCATGACAACATGGACGTTCACTACAAATCCAAGTGAGGATCACTAGTTTTCTTTTTTTATATCGTAATTACAGATGGTACGGTTGTGTGTTTGTTCGGAGCCCGAGATGCAGAGATGACTGGCGTAACGCAGGGAAAAAAAAATATTATTTTTGCCCCTAGAAGCCGAATGATGACTTCTAGAGGCGATGGACGGCTGATAGGGGCAATGGACGGCTGAGTAGCGCTTAAACAGCTGCAGCCGGCTCCCATGACTCCCTCCCCTCTGTTGCAAGTTTTGTTGATTCTATGTAACATGTTTATGTGTGCTATGGCTATGAGTTTTTTTTCCTTGACCTCAGTCAGGACCCCCTCCCTGGAGTCCAGCTTTTGACTGAATATCGTTTACCTGTTTCTTACCTTTTTTTTGTAAGGGGCGCCGGAAGTTGTCAGACCTGTCAGCGATCCTATTTCTGTCTCCCTGTAATGTTTGTCTGATCTTGAATGGGATTGTGCTGAAAATCTCAATTTCCCCTCGTGGATTAATAAAGTACTGAATCTGAATCTGAATTTTGGACTCACCGTAACGAGTAGAAGTAGGAAATGAGGGAAAAAAATGGTGTGTGTTTTATGCTATTCTACTACTATCTCTGTGAGATGGGGTTTTCTACTGTTGTGCAATGAATAAAAAGTATGCACCCCAGCTTTATTGCGCAAGAGTTAAGAGTACTGATGTCAAGTTTGAAGCCCAAATTTAAAAGGATGTGCAAAAACTGCAGTCACTAAATACGAGCAGAATCATCACCTTTTTGGTTGCTTTAGGAGATTTTTTGTGGCATAGTGATGGCAAACACTGAAATTGAATGTGTGATCATATAAAACAGACAAATGCTGTGGAAAAAAAAAGAATTAGTAAAGGTTAATTGTGTTTTATGCTTAAACTAATGTACTTCAGCTGTAGTTTGAAATGTTTCAGTTTTTTTTTTTAAATTGCCTTCTTGATAGATTATATGTTAAGGGAAAGTAAACGTAAATATTTACTTTCATCTTGTCTGATAAGCAATAATATAAACAATTGTTGCAAATTTTGTACAAAACGAACAAAAACAACAACAAAAAAATCGCATTTTGGAAAGGAATAAGCTCATTAAGCTAATAGGTGATCAATGTTTACAGTTTTAAACCATGTTTCAATGCTACTGTGTTAGCTGTATAAAAATGCCCAACGCAGTGAATCATTTGAACTATTTTTCTGTGCATTGGGAATAGGGCTGCAACAATTAATCAATTTATTCGATTTAGAAAAGAGCTTCAATTTATATTCCGTGGCTTCAAATAATCTTTTGATGATTGTGACTAATAAAAATTGATACAATTTGGACCCCCTGGAGTCCGGACATAGTTTCTGCATGGCCACTGCAATAGAGCGTTGGTGTGTGGCGATATCTTTTAACTAAAATGTTTTTATTAAGTGCAATTTCAATATTGATGATGTGCATTTTTTTTAAGAAAAAAACAATAAGGGTAATAGCAAGCAGAAAATGTTTCCTTAAAGTAAGCATTGACGCTATAAAGTGTGTTTTATCTGATTACTTGATTAATCGAACAAACTTATCGATAGATTACTCAATTACTAAAATAATCAATAGCGGCAGCAGCAATCCTAATTAAGAATCAGACCGACTGAACAGTCTTGTTTAAATATTACAAATTGACGTACAGAACTTAACAAACAACTTGATTTAAGTTGTTGGAGATGTTATATCGGCACATTTTATTCGTAAGCTGATTATATAAAGAATGTAACTCACACCATGTGTTGTACAGATGAATAAATAAATATGATCAAATACACAGTAGTAAATAAGTTAGGAAAAATAATGATGTCCCCCATGGAGGTCATAAATGAGAAGTACAGCAATAATTATGGGACGTCTGACAACACTAATTGCTGCTATCTTCCCACAGAGGCAAAAAGGCAAAGATACTTTTACAATAAAGTTACAGAGCTTTTACTGTGGGAGGGGAAATGAATGGACCTCATCAGGGTAAGACCACAATTGGTTTTCGGTTTAATAATTAAGAAGTATTTGAAAACAAAATTTTACATATCTAATTGTTCTCTTCTTTTTCTTGTGAGCAGTCTAAATGTATATTGATTAGAAGACAATTTAAAGGAATGTTAAGTAAAAAAGGAAGTCAGGAACCTCACCACACATCATTGATATAGTGTAATAAACCATAGAAGATATTTATGTAGACTCACCATCAGCACCACACTTTCGCTTGCCCCACCTCAGTCTTTTTGCGAACACTGTAATGAACAGGCAAAGAAATATAAACATGATTATGCTATAATTCAATGTGTAGGGTGTTGATGATGCCTTCACCGACCTCCTTCTACAGATGAATCTTGCACATCAACATTGAAGAAACGGTGAAATATCCGCAGTGACTCGAATAAAACTTCCTGCTTGATGGCTTGGTTAGTTGTATGTCTCGCTGTCCTCTTTCTGTGATCTGAACGGCCCAAGTCCACATGTTTAGCCGTGGATTCGAAGAACACGATTAGCCGCAGATACCGTCGGCCAAGAGAGGAGGATAGACTGACACCCGCAGCTCCAATGACTTTTGTTCCATGTTTACTTTTTTGACAAAGTCATGACATTCTGCAGACTCCTAACAAAATGTATCCATTATGAGGTGACAACGAATTGATTCATAATACTTAGGCTGTTTCTTTCTGTGTGTGTGTGTGTGTGTGTGTGTGCGTCTCCAGTTTGACCTTAATCAGCAGTTAACCCTGTGAGCAGCCGCCTGCTGCTCACAGTCTGGTCAGGTGACACACTTTTAGGCCTGCATACATGTGTGCTTTCTAATTAAGTGCTTTTCTCAGCGTAATCCACTTAAACTAGAAAGAGTGTTTGGTCTGGCCATTTTTTTGGTAGTGGCCATATGCTCCTTAAAGGGGCCCTAAGATGATATTATTCTACATTTGAAACACTTTCCTGTGGTCTAGATAATACAGTATGTATTGGGTATGCGTCGGTGTCATTTTTGCGTAAATATTGCTCCAAAGTCGCTTTTATAACCTGTTTTTTGAGTCTGTCTGCAAGATGTTATGATTAATCAATCAAAGTTGACTTATATAGCCCTTAATCACAAATGCCTCAAAGGGCTGCACAAACCACAACGACATCCTCGTCGACTCTGATTCCACATCGGGGCAAGAAAAAACTCGACCCAATGGGCACAATGAGAAACCTTGGAAAAGACCGCAGATTGGTTGCCAAAAAGGATCTGGGCCCCGGGGCCATGAGTTTGACACATGTGTCCTGTCCTAAGAGTATTCTAGTATATTTTAGTAAAATAAATCACTAAGTTGTCGTTTGGGGTTGAGTTCAGTTTTTTAAAGGGTACTTCAACACCTAAACAGTCTAGTATGTACTTTATTACCATATATCTAACTCTCGTAGGGGTAATCTAATAATTTATGCACAGATGAGATGGTCAATATCAAACTATTACGTTGAATCACACTGAATACATTGATTGAATGAAACCATCCGAACACTTGATCAATATTTGTGCATGAACAAAGATCAGTTAATATTGTCTCGTCTAAACAAGAAAGAGGTTTTAGTGGCTCAACAACAGTCCATTAAAACCGAATTAATAACACAGAAATGGCCAACTCTTTCATTTTTCGGACACGATAAAAAGGGTTTGGTGAATGTGCATATGAAACTGGTGGGGTTCGGTACCTCCAACAAGGTTAAGAACCATACTTGCCAACCTTGAGACCTCCGATTTCGGGAGGTGGGGGGTGGGGGGTGGGGGCGGTTTGCGTGGTTGGGGGCGTGGTTAAGATATATATATATATATATATATATATATATATATATATATATATATATATATATATATATATATATATACATATATATATATATATATATATATATACATATATATATATATATATATATATATACATATATATATATATATATATATATATATATATATATATATATATATATATATATATATATATATATATATATAAGAAATACTTGACTTTCAGTGAATTCTAGCTATATATATATATATATATATATATATATATATATATATATATATATATATATATATATATATATTAAAAAAACAACAACTTGAATTTCAGTGTTCATTTATTTACACATATACACACACATAACACTCATCTACTCATTGTTGAGTTAAGGGTTGAATTGTCCATCCTTGTTCTATTTTCTGTCACTATTTCAGAACACACACATTACCGGTATACAAATATACATTATAAAATCAATAAGAAAACGAGAGCTCTAATTTGGGAGTCTGAATTAGGATCAGAAGTTCCTATATAAACATTGCGCACTCACGTCGCTATTTTGTATTGATTACTGCAGCTGTGCACTGGATTCATTCACAAATACAAACTACAACTCACAAACACTTTAGGGTTAGGCTCCACCATCAGAATGTGTACTTAAACTTATAAAGATCACATGGATATTATTCAGTGAGTTGATTCACCAAAACTAACCTGTTATACAGGAGGAAAAAGCACACAGGACGTTTCAATTGTTCACAGACTGGTCGCTCTCATCAGAATGACAAGACACTTCCGGTCTGCAGGTGATAGCATTCAATTGGGAAGAAACGCCTTACTGCCCCCTACTGACCAATGTGAATACTGATAAATGTGTAATGACAGCTCCAAAAACGAATTCAAACCACAAAATAAAATAAATAAATCAACACAAAAATGTGACACATTATGGGTGGGTCACATATGCATGTACAGTAGATGGCAGTATTGTCCTGTTTAAAAGTGTCACAACATTGCTGTTTCCGGCAGACAAACTGCTTTACGGTAGACGCTGTTGTTGTGTGTTGTTACCGCGCTGCGAGGACGTTAATGAAACTGTCTAACAATAAACCCACATAAGAAACCAAGAACTCGCCTTCGATCATTAACTGTTTATATTGTGGGAAAGCGGACGTGTGAACAGGCTGTCAACACGTCACTCAGGTCCGCATGGAGCTGGAGGGGGCGTGGCCTCCAGCTCCGCCTGAATTTCGGGAGATTTTCGGGAGAAAATTTGTCCCGGGAGGTTTTCGGGAGAGGCGCTGAATTTCGGGAGTCTCCCGGAAAATCCGGGAGGGTTGGCAAGTATGTTAAGAACCACTGCTCTAGACAGCACTGACACGCAACAACAACAACTATAATTACTGTTTTGCAAAAAATGTTTTTAACCCAAATAAGTGTAATTAGATAATCTCACACGGCACACCAGACTGTAACCCACAGCACACTAGTGTGCCGCGGCACAGTGGTTGAAAAACACTGCCATAGAGAACTAGCTACAATTCAGCATAAAGTATTACCAGTGATGCTGTGAGCATCTCAACCCTTCATAAAATTGGTTGTTTCGTCACTCAAACCGAGCGTGGACATGAATCTTATAATGGGTTAGTATAACATCGAAAAAAGAGAGTAATTGTGTGTGTTTATCCAGTAAATTGATATAGGCGAGAGCATATTCTTGCCTTTCACTGGTCCCCCACAAGAGCCTGCTGTTGTTGAAGGGTCTGACAAACAGGTGGTATGTCCAACTACAGACATACGTATGCTAAAGTTGTTGAACAAACTTAATCGACAGGATTATTTTTGTTAAAAAAAAAAAGAAAGTATATTAACTGAGAATAGTTTAACACAACCCTCGCGAGCTAGCGATCTGGCATCGTGGGTAACGGCGGATTGATTTCACACCCAGCACATGAACAACCCGCACTATATTCTCGTAGTGCCTGGGAAGTAGTTCCGGTCAGGCAAGGCATACAAAAAGGGCCGCTGCAGGCAGTGAAGTGCTGGATTGCTCCCTATAAAGTTCACCCTAAAGGTGAGTGCACATTCGTGTGTGTGTGTGTGTCATTTTGTTTTAAATGTCATTACGTTACATTTGAACGGCAATTTATATATTATGTTGCATTCACATGCATGTGATTTTTTGTATTTACTTTCTTTTATGATCACCCAATTGCTATTGTTTCTCCAATAAATTGAAAAATTAAGTGATTAGAATAATGCTTTATTTTATGAACCCTTTCATTAATTACACTGACCTTCTGCACCCAAACTACGGCCCACGGGCCAGATACGGCCTACCAGCATCCATAATCCGGCTCGCGGGTAGTCCCAAGTAAATAAAAAAATAAATATATATATATATATATATATATATATATATATATATAATATAATATATATAAATGGGAAGATTAAAAAATATATAATTAAAGGGAAATATATATATATATATATATATATATATATATATATATATATATATATATATATATATATATATAAATATATATATATATATATATATATATATATATATATATATATATATATATATATATATATATATATATATATTTCCCTTTAATTATATATTTTTTTAATCTTCCCATTCATCAATGCATTTTTTACTGCTTGTTACTCTCGGGGTCTCCTAGCCGGTCAAGCAAATCATATTGTCAAAAAATGCATTTTCCCATTGATATCGTGACGTCATATATAGCTCGGTTGGTAGAGTGGCCGTGCCAGCAACTTGAGGGTTCCAGGTTCGATCTCCGCTTCAGTCATCCTAGTCACTGCCGTTGTGTCCTTGGGCAAGACACATTACCCACATGCTCCCAGTGCCACCCACACTGGTTTAAATGTAACTTAGATATTGGGTTTCACTCTGTAAAAGCGCTTTGAGTCACTAGAGAAAAGCGCTATATAAATATAATTCACTTCACTTCAATTCACTTCAAGTTCGCGCTCTTTCAGTCAATTAGTGCACGAGGGAAAAAAATGACGAAATCGTTGGGGAAACGTAAAATAGACTCAGAGTGTGGAGTTTTTAAACATTAGTGGACAAATGACCTTTTTTGTTCAGTATAAGGAAATGGCAGTTTGTCTAATATATATATATATATATATATATATATATATATATATATATATATATATATATATATATATATATATATATATATATATATATATGTGTGTGTATATATATAAACACATATACATATGTGTGTGTATATGTATATATATATATACATTTGTGTGTGTATATATGTATATATGTATGTATGTGTATACATACATATATACAGTATATCTATGTATGTGTTCTACATTTTAGCGTTCTTATTTTTTCCTCAACAGCCATTTTGATACAGTAAAATAAACTGTGAATAGTATCGGAAAAGCAGTAATGCATCAATATGGATTGTATTACATTAAGTTAAGTTATATTGTACAATTACTCTCTGTGTTAGTTCCTCTAAATTGCATGCATGCTATTATGTCCACTTAAACTTCATAAAAAGTGTAGAAAAAAGGTCTGTCACACATACTTAATGCTTTAGCTTTGGATCCTATAAAGAGAATTCTATATATAACTTCCCGAGTGTCCTCTGCAGTGGACATTTCATTTGTCAGAGTAACACGTTTCAGAAATAAATCGCCATGCAAAACACAAATGTGCGCTGCAGAGGACACTGGCTCTCATGATTGTTGATAAAACAACAAAGCTAAGGAGGACTTCTGCACAGTGACTTTTCTGGGA
>NC_084557.2:8690000-8715000 GCF_033978685.3 Nerophis lumbriciformis | reverse complement strand
TATAAAAATTCAGTGTTAAAAAAATTCAGTGAATAAAAATTCAGTGAAAAAAAATTCAGTGTATAAAAATTAAGTGTATAAACATTTAGTGTTAAAAAATTTCAGTGCATAAAAATTCAGTGTATAAACATTCAGTCTTGAAAAAAATTCAGTGCTGAAAAATTAGCTAATTCTGGTAAATTAAGATTGAAGCGTTTGAACCTGTCTCAGAACCAGCCAATTAGGTGTCAAGTTTGAAGTCACGTGACAAGGTTCGTACCGAAGACACAAATTAACCCCCACAAGTTAAATTATTGCAACTGATGGCAATCAGACGCTCTCAGTAAGAAAGGTTAGTTCTATTAATACCACTGTGACCTCTATTACGGTATATAAATATGCCGGGTGAAATTTTCCATGCGGGCTGAATGCTGGTTAATTTTCAAATAGTCCCGTGGACCGGATCTCACCCTGTGCAACTTGTTGGTACATGTAGTTTTGGTGAAAGAAACTTTAAACTAAGTGTGCCTGGATTAGTCTTGGCAAGGACAACATGTGTGGTCACTTGCAAGTGAAGCTATTAATAGTTTTTATGTATGAAGGCATGGTTCTAATCTTTGCACTCACTCCATATTCCTTTTCGTACCATGAGCCTTTCTATTGCAAGTAATTACATGGATAAACGCAGTTGCCATCAACCTTAATATACACGTTGTTAAAACTGCTGATCAAGCAACTGTACGCACAAAGCTTGTAGGAATCATTCTTATAATACCTCAAGCAGCTGTTTTGTGTCGTCTGCTAAAATTGGTATTGCAGTTGTCATTCAGGCTTTACTCCTCTGCTCTACTTGTGAAAAAAGTGCCATAAATCAGCGGCCTTTTATTTTGAAATAATTCCACACCTTTAACTATAAATTAAAGTACAAAACCCAAAATCAGTGAAGTTGGCACGTTGTGTAAATGGTAAATAAAAACAGAATACAATGATTTGCAAATCCTTTTCAACTTATATTCAATTGAATAGACTGCAAAGACAAGATACTTAACATTTGAACTGGTAAACTTTGTTATTTTTTTGCAAATATTAGCTCATTTGGAATTTGATGACTGCAACATGTTTCAAAAAAGCTGGCACAAGTGGCAAAAAGGACTGAGAAAGTTGAGGAATGCTCATCAAACACTTATTTGGAACATCTCACAGGTGAACAGGCTAATTGGGAACAGGTGGGTGCCATGATTGGGTATAAGAGCAGCTTCCATGAAATGCTCAGTCATTCACAAACAAGGATGGGGCGAGGGTCACCACTTTGTCAACAAATGCATGAGCAAATTGTCCAACAGTTTAAGAACAACATTTCTCAACCAGCTATTGCAAGGAATTTTGCAATTTCACCATCTACGGTCCGTATTATCAAAAGGTTCAGAGAATCTGGAGAAATCACTGCACATAAGCGGCAATGCCCGTGACCTTTGATCCCTCAGGCAGTACTGCATCAAAAAGCGACATCAGTGTGTAAAAGATATCGCCACATGGGCTCAGGAACACTTCAGAAAACTAATGTCAGTTCATTGCTACATCTGTAAGTGCAAGTTAAAACTATACTATGCAAAGCGAAAGCCATTTATCAACAACATCCAGAAACGCCGCCGGCTTTGCTGGGTCCCAGCTCATCTAAGATGGACTGATGCAAAGTGGAAAAGTGTTCTGTGGTCTGACGAGTCCACATTTCAAATTGTATTTGGAAACTGTGGACGTCGTGTCCTCCCGAACAAAGAGGAAAATAACCATCCGGACTGTTATAGGCGCAAAGTTCAAAGCCAACATCTGTGATGGTATGGGGGTGTATTAGTGCCCAAGACATGGGTAACTTACACATCTGTGAAGGCGCCATTAATGCTGAAAGGTATATACAGGTTTTGGAGCAACATATGTTGCCATCCAAGCAACGTTATCATGGACGCCCCTACTTATTTCAGCAAGACAATGCCAAGCTACGTGTTACAACAGCGTGGCTTCTGTAGTCCAGACCTGTCTTCCATTGAAAATGTGTGGCACATTATAGAATAGAATAGAATAGAATAGAAAGTACTTTATTGATCCCTGGGGGAAATTCAGCACCAGTTCGCTCACAATAGACAATAATAATAATAAATAATATAATATATATATAATGTATTATATATATAATATATAATATATGAATAATATAAATATATTCTACATATATTCTACATTTAAGTGCAGTCAAGGAACATATGCATTATACAGTCTGATGGCTGTCGGTATGAAGGACCTCCTGTGTCGTTCCGTGTTGAAGCCTAAAATACCACAACGGAGACCCCGGACTGTTGAACAACTTAAGCTGTACATCAAGCAAGAAAGGGAAAGAATTCCACATGAAAAGCTTCAAAAGTGTGTCTCCTCAGTTCCCAAATGTTTACTGAGTGTTGTTAAAAGTAAAGGCCATGTAACACAGTGGTGAAAATGCCCCTGTGACAACTTTTTGCAATGTCTTGCTTCCAATAAAATCTAAGTTAATGATTATTTGCACAAAAAAAAAAAGAAGTTCCTCAGTTCGAACATTAAATATCTTGTCTTTGCAGTCTATTCAATTGAATATAAGTTGAAAAGGATTTGCAAATCATTGTATTCTGTTTTTATTTACCATTTACACAACATGACAACTTAACTGGTTTTGGGTTTTGTAGTTAAAGATCTCAGGCACTTGTTTGGTCCGTCAGCCTCCAGTTGAAAAGTCCTTCTCTAAAGACATTTTTGTGGATATTTTAAATTGAATTCTAAATTGATTGCCAACTTTAGAGGTTCTACTAGACCTACACCATTATTTGGATAGTTTTCTTTGTGTCCAGTTTTTTAAAATTTGATAAGACCTTCTACTTAACTGTATGTTCCAGTACCACGCAGAGACCATCAAGAACGTTCGCGAGGCAACAGAAAGCTTTGTATCAGGCTCAGTTGCCTACAGGCCAGTGGCCATCGCCTTGGACACCAAGGGACCGGAGATTAGGACCGGGCTCATCAAGGGCGTAAGTTGTAAACAATCACTAAGATGCCAGCTGGGTTTTGTTCAGAAGACGAAGATCCTGTTCTTGTCCCACAGAGCGGCACTGCCGAGGTGGAGCTGAAGAAAGGTGAAACCATCAAGCTGACCCTGGATGACAGTTGCATGGAGAAGTGCGATGAGAAGACTCTGTGGCTCGACTACAAAAACATCACCAAGGTCGTTCAGAAGGGAAGTCACATCTACATTGATGACGGTCTGATTTCTCTGAAGGTCAAAGAAATCGGTAAGGAGGAAGACCATCTTGTCCGCATAATGGTTTAGGTTTTACTGTACTTAAATCTGCCCACTAAAGGTAGCGACCACCTGGTGTGCGAGATTGAGAACGGCGGCATGTTGGGCAGCAAGAAAGGCGTCAACCTGCCCGGCGCTGCCGTCGACCTGCCCGCCCTGTCTCCGAAGGACCTTCAGGACCTGCAGTTTGGTGTGGAGCAGGGCGTGGACATGGTGTTTGCCTCCTTCATCCGTAAGGCTGCGGATGTCCACGCTGTCAGGAAGGCTCTGGGCGAGAAGGGGAAAGACATCAAAATCATCAGCAAGCTGGAGAACCACGAGGGCGTGCGCAGGTATGGAGATGTTGACCCACCTCTGTGGTGTAGTGGTTCACAGGGCTGACTTTTTTGAAGTTTATAGCAGACCTGGGCAAATTAAGGCCCGTGGCCCACATGCGGCCCGTTAAGCTTTTCAATCTGGCCCGCCGGACATTTCCAAATAATTTTTGTAGATCTTTAAGATGGAAAGTGTAGCTGCCATTATGATGTGCAGTGATGTTTTCTAATGACCGTAAGTCTTCAACTATACAAAGTATTTCAATGGTTGGAATATGTGCTTTTGCATGATGTACTAGTTACTATGGTAATCTAATTAGTTACTATGGTAATCTAAGTCACAGCAGCTCAGACGAGGCACCAAGCAATGTGGTTGTGGAGCGTTTCCACAGAGTGTTTCCAGAGCCTGAAATGCGGGTGTCAGGGACAGACGTGGAAGGTTCTAAAGTTCTAAAGCTTAGTGATATATCAGATTTAGGTGGGGTTTTTTTCCGCAGTGTTTGTTGCATTTTTGTTGCGTTTCGCTTGATTGTAAAATATGTGGATGGAGAGGGGGTGCATACTTGCCAACCTTGAGACCTCCGATTTCGGGAGGTGGGGGGTGGGGGCGTGGTTAAGAGGGGAGGAGTATATTGACAGCTAGAATTCACCAAGTCAAGTATTTCATACATATATATATATATACACACATATATATATATATATATATATGTATGTACACACATATATATATATATATATATATATATATATATATATATACATATACATTATATATATATATATATATATGTACACATATATATATATATATATATATATATATATATGTACACATACATATATATATATAATATATATATATATATATATATATATGTATGTGTATATATATCTACATCAATATGCAAACAAAATTGTGTTTAGATAATTGATACTTCAAACTTGCATAAATAAATCTTAAGAAATATAACATAACTTGGCTTCTGAGAGCTTCAAAATGTAATGAATAAAATGCTAAAGTTGTTGATAAACAAGCAATTATTTTAATACTTAAATATGGTCATTTTAAATGAATTATTATGATAATTTAAAATTAATTATTTCAAATATGTTTATTTTAATGTATAATTCTAATGCCTGGAGTCAGAAAAAATAAAAATAAAAATACAATAAATCTTGATGTTTTTAGCAAAATATTGTTACGGTAGCGAGGCATTGTGATGCCGGAGGTCGTCTTTTCAAGATGCAGAGGGATGTCAGGAAGCGGCTTGCAGGTGAGAATAAATGATTTATTCTGATTGCAGAACAAAATGCTGCCCGGTGCACCACGGCACGGAAAACAAGAGGGTAGCAAAGATGCTAATATCAAAAATGTAAACTATGAGCGAAACTAGGAGCGTAACTTGTTGCGTAGGAGCAAACAACACCAACAGACCGAATGAGGCCAGCGCGTAAACTAAATAGCCCTCTGATTAGTGCCCGGGCAACAGGTGCGCGTCCGGGACACTAACCAGAGGCAGGTGACTATAATCTGCCGTCATGGCAACAGAAACAAACTCAAGAGGTGCTGAAAACACAAGTGACTTGAAAACAAAAACAAAAATATGATCCGGGCAGCGGATCATAACAGTACCCCCCCCTTAAGGGACAGATTCCAGATGTCCCCTGGCAAAACTAAAACCCCCCCGACTATGACAAAGTTCAAGAGTCAAGGGAGGGTGGAGGGAGGATTTGGCGGAGGGTCGCCAGGCCACGTGTCCCCGAATCCACCGGGGACGAGTCAGGTGGCGGCGGCGAATGGAACGCTGCTGCCGGAGGCGAGGCGGGCGACCACGGAAAGGCCACATTCGTGGCTGCCGAGAAGGTGGGCGTGAGTGGCGCCAGAAGTTCAGCAGCCGGAGAGTTCTGCGACTACGTCTCGGGTGTCGCTGCTGTTTGCGCCACTGGCGTCCATACACAAACCTCCAAGAGCGCCGCTTGCGCAGCCAGACCACTCGAGGTCGCTGAGACGACGATGAGGGCGAGAGAGCAGACGTCGCCGTGGAAGCAGGAGGAGTCGTCGTCGCCGTGGAAGCAGGAGGAGTCGTCGTCGCCGTGGAAGCAGGAGGAGTCGTCGTCGCCGTGGAAACAGGAGGAGTCGTCGTCGCCGTGGAAACAGGAGGAGTCGTCGTCGCCGTGGAAGCAGGAGGAGTCGTCGCCGTGGAAGCAGGAAGCGTCGTCGCCGTGGAAGCAGGAAGCGTCGTCGCCGTGGAAGCAGGAAGCGTCGTCGCCGTGGAAGCAGGAAGCGTCGTCGCCGTGGAAACAGGAAGCGTCGTCGCCATGGAAACAGGAAGCGTCGTCGCTGTCGGCGTGGGCGGAGCAGGCGGCTCGTCTGTCGGCGTGGGCGGAGCCAGAGGCGGAGCAGGCGGCTCGTCTGTCGGCGTGGGCGGAGCCAGAGGCGGAGCAGGCGGCTCGTCTGCCGGCTCGTCTGCCGGCGTGGGCGGAGCCAGAGGCGGAGCAGGCGGCTCGTCTGCCGGCGTGAGCGGAGCAGGCGTCCGGGCTGTCGACGTGGGCGGAGCAGGCGGCTCGTCTGCCGGCGTGGGCGGAGCAGGTGCTGGTGTGGGAACCAGACTTGGAGCAGGTGCTGGTGTGGGAACCAGACTTGGAGCAGGTGCTGGTGTGGGAACCAGACTTGGAGCAGGTGCTGGTGTGGGAACCAGACTTGGAGCAGGTGCGGGAACCAGACTTGGAGCAGGTGCTGGGCGTGACTTTGGCGGAGGTGGCCTGGCCGGGGGTTGCGGCTTAGCACGCCAAAGGACTGGTGGTGGCGGCCGGGCAGGAGGTTGCGGCTTAGCATGCCGAAAAACCGGTGGTGGCGGCCGGGCAGGGGGTTGCGGCTTAGCATGCCGGAGGACTGGTGGCGGAGGCCGGCATGGAGGTTTGGGCTTGGCTGGGCGCAGCTGTGGCCGCCCACTAGCAAAGCACCCAGTACTAGCCCCCCCCTCAAGAAGCAGATCCCAGACGCGTCTTGTGCAGTCTGGAACAGTCTTTAGGGGTGGGAGGGAGGAGGTGAGGAGGGGGGTAGGCTCCTCCCCTTTTGATTGTCCAAATTCTCTATTCTGCTCTTCAATAGCATGCGGAGTGTCCCTTGCCGCTTGGGATTGTTCCTCAAGTCTTAGTTCAATCAGTACCTTCCGGTACCACTCATCCACCCAAGCAGGACTATACTTCTCAAGGGGTGTCTCAGAAGATGACTGGGCTGGAACAGGAAGTGGAGAAGGCAGAGCAGCACGTGGCACAGCAGACAGAGGAGTGGGTGGAGCTTGAGCCTTAGAGGGTGGGGCCAAAGTAATAGGGGGCTGAGCTTGAAAGTCAGAAGGTGAGTGGGACTGACTAGACCTAGAATTAACAAAAATGTCCTGATAGTGTTTAATTGTCAAATTAAAGTCATTAGGAAGTGGCTGACAGTAAGAATTAACAGAATGCAAAAAAATGTCTTTTTCTATGACGTCATCAAAAGTGGACGGGGGCGTGTCCTCGGGGGGCGACAACGGAATGACGTCATAGCTGCAATCCCAGTGATTGACAGGCCAGTCGGAGGAATCTTTGAAAATATGGTCATTATAATTACCAACTATTTGAGGAGAATCCTGGGCTGCTTGTAGCTGGCTGTGCTCCGGAGGGAAAAGTTGTGGGATAGGTGCGTCTTTGCCGCGAGCCGAAGTCTTCTTGGCTGACTTCCGCTTTCGCTGACGCGTTCGGGCTGGCTGTGAGCGGACATCCCCGGGCCAGATGGAGTCGATATGGACCAACGAACCGTCAGGCCCCCACAAAAGGTCTTCGCGCTCCAAAGGGGAATACTGGAGAGTCTCTCTCTCCATCGCCTTTAAGACCAGCCACGTCCCGTAGCCGGAATCCTCCACGCCCTCTTCGAAAAGACTGTCTGCTGTTGGTTTTCTGTTACGCCTTCGAGGCATTGTGATGCCGGAGGTCGTCTTTTCAAGATGCAGAGGGATGTCAGGAAGCAGCTTGCAGGTGAGAATAAATGATTTATTCTGATTGCAGAACAAAATGCTGCCCGGTGCACCACGGCACGGAAAACAAGAGGGTAGCAAAGATGCTAATATCAAAAATGTAAACTATGAGCGAAACTAGGAGCGTAACTTGTTGCGTAGGAGCAAACAACACCAACAGACCGAATGAGGCCAGCGCGTAAACTAAATAGCCCTCTGATTAGTGCCCGGGCAACAGGTGCGCGTCCGGGACACTAACCAGAGGCAGGTGACTATAATCTGCCGTCATGGCAACAGAAACAAACTCAAGAGGTGCTGAAAACACAAGTGACTTGAAAACAAAAACAAAAATATGATCCGGGCAGCGGATCATAACAAATATAGTACAAATTTATTTAATTTTTAGCTGTTGTGTGCTGCTGCATGCCGGGACAAAAGGTGGAATGTGAAAACAAGGTCAATGTTACAGTGTCATACAGTGCATCCGGAAACTATTCACAGCGCTTTACTTTTGCCATATTTTGTTATTCCGAAATGGAATAAAAAACAAAACAATTCTGAAAATTCTACACAAAAATAATGACAATGAGAAAAAAACATTTACTTAGAATATTTTGCGAATGTATTAATGGATTTAATGGCACATTCATCTAAACTTTCAGACATTCCTATACCAACATGTGGAACTGTGAACCTTTTTTAATCGATCCAGATACACCTCAGGAATAATCGTTTTTAATATACAGATAAACAACATAATAGCAACATTAAATTGGACAACAAACTGTCAATTGTTTATTTCATCAGAAAAAGCTTGTATGCAAACTACAACAATATTAAATGTTTTTTTGGAACAATTCAACAATCCCTTTAGAGTGAGTGCTCTCTCAGAAACATGGACTGATGATGAGGAAGAACCTAAGCTATAAAGTGGTAAAAAAACCCACATCTAGTTTGCTATTGATAATATCTTGGAATGCATAACCATTGAAATATGTGATGAAAAACGCAAAAACGTATTCATCAGCTGTATATATAGAACACCTACTGTAAGTCAAGTATTAAAAGGTCCAATCATCACTAAAATTAGTCAAAAAGTAATTTTCTTATATGGTGACTTCAATGTTAACCCTTTGAACCCTGACGAGCAAAAGACCGTTGATGACTTCACAGATACTTGACAATGTTAAGCATGAGTTTTTATCCAAAATTCCCACGGCCATGCAGATTCACAAGACACTGTTCCATGCTAATTGATAATATATTTACCAATGGTTTTGATAATAACTCTACAAGTGGTCTGCCAATAACCCACATTAGTGATCCTCTACCAGTTTTCACAATTTATGACAAAAACGACAGGAAGACGAACAAGGATGACAAAAGGACATTTGGAAGACTATGCGCAGGGAAAAGTATGAACGCTTTTAAAAATGATCTGAGAGAACAACATCGGGACAATATGCACAGTGAAAATGAGGTAGACAAAGCACATGGTCATTTTTTAATACTCTCATGATGTTTTAGGACAAACATTGTCCATGGAAACAACTTAGTAAGAAGCAAAAGAATATCAATCAACTATGGACCAGGGGACTCAAAAATGCTTGTAATAAGTATACGAACAACCTAACGGGCATCTTACGAACACGTAAGAGAGAATTTACAGTCATTATTAGACAGAAACAAAACAACATGAGAGCAACTTGATACATCCTAATTAGCATTATGTCTTCTCATATAATTGTCTGTTTGGAGATTTGTATTTAAGGTTAAGAATCTTTGTCATCTCCCGAGAAAATACTAGGAATGACTCTGGTTGTCTTTCAGCGGTTTTAATGGCAGTTTAACGCAGTTTTCTGGCGTCCTCTAGTGGGTAAAAGGCCCAATTACATCCAAACAATATGTTCTTGTTTTTTAATCGGCAATAATAAGAATAATTTGGTAAAAGCATAGTAATAAACCAGGATTACGGTCTGTTCAAAAATAGCAGCTATAATGGGAGTCAACGGGGCCAAAAGAGTTCTTAAGAGAAAGTGTGTATACTTTATATGTATATCCTATTCTAACAATGTAAATGTAATGCAGTTTTATTTTGAAAAAAAAAAAAAAAAACCTTCGAAAAAAGTCCCTGGTGAAATTTCAGACTGCTAACCTTCAAACTAAACAATCACATTAGGAACACATGTAATGCCCGTTTTGGGCCCTTGGGATGTACACGGGTTAAGGCAGGGGTCGGCAACCCAAAATGTTGAAAGAGCCATATTGGACCACAAATACAAAAGAGTAATCGGTCTGGAGCCGCAAAAAATTAAAAGACTTAAGTGTTATAATGAAGGCAACACTTGACGTAAGGGTCCATATTAGCTATATTAGCCTACTATCAAAATGACTATGCGTCGCAGGCTGACGCAAATCTTTGTTGACAGAAATGTTGAAATGTAATATTTATTCTACACATTTTTACAGGGTGAGATAACTCCTGGAAATGACTGTCTAAGAATGGCCAAAGGTATAGATGTGTGTGTCCAAGTTAAAGGAAACGACAGGCTGTCTTCTTCTAATGGATTTATTACAATCTTTGCAAGATGGGTAACGTTTGCTGTGGTCTGGAACAACATGGCACACAAACAACTATCAGAAATGCAGCCAATATTACATAGAGATAATGTGTCATGAGACATGCAAAAGTAAATTAAATACACAGAGGACGTAAGTAAAGTAAATTAAATTAACTCAAATATACCTACAAACGAGGCATAACGATGCAATATGTACATACAGCTAGCCTAAATAGCATGTTAGCATCGATTAGCTTGCAGTCATGCACTGATCAAATATGCCTGATTAGCACTCCAACAAGTCAATAACATCAACAAAGTGCACCTTTGTGCATTCACGCACAGCATAAAACTTTTGGTGGACAAAATGAGACAAAGAAGGAGTGGCACAAAACACGTCTTTCTGTGGCAGCGTCGGAGAAAGTTGTACATGTCAACAAACGGTTGAGTCACAGTCCACACAACGGTGAGTTCAAGGGCTGCTGAAATTAGTAGGACCAAATAGTCTCATCAGTGAAGCATAAACACAAACATATGAAATAGTGGGCTTTCTAACAATTAGGAAGGTTTGTGTCTGTGGAAGTCGCTTCCTAGCAGCTCCCCTGTAGACACGGCACAAGGCCGTAAGACTCTTGAACGCATCATAATCAAATTATACCCTCAACTCCCCCCAAAATGGATTAACTCGCTGGAATAAAAAAGACAATATAACATACATCCATAAACGTGGACGCATGTGAAAAAGTGCAATATATTTATCTGTACAGTAATCTATTTATTTATTTATATATAATTATATATATTTATTGATTTTATATATATATTTATATATTATTTATATATATTTATTTATTTATATATGCACCTTATTGCTTTTTTTATCCTGCACTACCATGAGCTTATGTAACGAAATTTCGTTCTTATCTGTGCTGTAAAGTTCAAATTTGAATGACAATAAAAGGGAAGTCTAGTCTAAAAGAGCCAAGCGTGCAGGTTTAACAAAGTTTTAATGTTTTTAACAAGATTTTCCCAAATGTTTTTCGGCATGTCGTGACGTTGCCGTCACTCCCCATCCTCTCTCTCGCTCTGCTCCCGGCCGCTTACTGTTAAAGACAACAGATGATTAGATTAACACGTACCACCTGTGAAATCTAATCACCTGCCAGCTGTGTCTCGCCTTCAACACATGCCCTGCCCTTGCCCGCTGGTGCTCGTCCTCAGTGCCATGGACAGCGGCGGTGACTTTTCCTCCTACAGGCAGCGCTGACTATACCTTCCCTCCACAGTGTCGTGTTTGTCCTCCTACAGAAACCATATCACAACAAAAAACATATTTTTTATCCCATTTCCATACATTTTTGAAAAAAGCTCCATGGAGCCACCAGGGCGCCGCTAAAGAGCCGCATGAGGCTCTAGAGCCGCAGGTTTCTGACTGCTTAAAGGGGAACATTATCACCAGACCTATGTAAGCGTCAATATATACCTTGATGTTGCAGAAAAAAGACCATATATTTTTTTAACCGATTTCCGAGATCTAAATGAGTGAATTTTGGCGAATTAAACGCCTTTCTAATATTCGCTCTCGGAGCGATGACGTCACAACGTGGCGTCACATCGGGAAGCAATCCGCCATTTTCTCAAACACCGAGTCAAATCAGCTCTGTTATTTCATTGGTATGTTTTCATCTACAAAACCATTCTGGGTATCACTCCATCTTATCTGTCTTGTCTTTTAACAAAGAAACAAGGAAGTCACAATCTTCGTTCAATGAATGTTCTGCAATTTGTCGTCCCCAAAGTAAGAACTGAACTGGGCAAGAAAGCATTTAGGTTTTCAGCACCGAAGGCTTGGAATAACCTACAATCGAACATTAAACTTCAAACCCTAGTTACGTTGAATGAGTTTAAAGCTTCTGTGAAAGGATTGCAGTCTACCTTGTCTGTATGCACATGTGAGCAAGTTTTAATGTTGTAAATGTGATGTTTTATGTATTTGTTTACTGTTTTTAATGTAACCTTGCTGCTGCCCTCTTGGCCAGGTCTCCCTTGTAAAAGAGATCTTTGATCTCAATGGGATTTTACCTGGTTAAATAAAGGCTAATAAATAAATAAATAAATAAATAATTTTCCGTTTTTTCGACTGTTTTCCATACCTTGGAGACATCATGCCTCGTCGGTGTGTTGTCGGAGGGTGTAACAACACGAACAGGGACGGATTCAAGTTGCACCAGTGGCCCAAAGATGCGAAAGTGGCAAGAAATTGGACGTTTGTTCCGCACACTTTACCGACGAAAGCTATGCTACGACAGAGATGGCAAGAATGTGTGGATATCCTGCGACAGTCAAAGCAGATGCATTTCCAACGATAAAGTCAAAGAAATCTGCCGCCAGACCCCCATTGAATCTGCCGGAGTGTGTGAGCAATTCAGGGACAAAGGACCTCGGTAGCACGGCAAGCAATGGCGGCAGTTTGTTCCCGCAGACGAGCGAGCTAAACCCCCTATCGACCCTAGCTTCCCTGGCCTGCTGATATCAACTCCAAAACTGGACAGATCAGCTTTCAGGAAAAGAGCGCGGATGAGGGTATGTCTACAGAATATATTAATTGATGAAAATTGGGCTGTCTGCACTCTCAAAGTGCATGTTGTTGCCAAATGTATTTCATATGCTGTAAACCTAGTTCATAGTTGTTAGTTTCCTTTAATGCCAAACAAACACATACCAATCGTTGGTTAGAAGGCGATCGCCGAATTCATCCTCGCTTTCTCTCGTGTCGCTGGCTGTCGTGTCGTTTTCGTCGGTTTCGCTTGCATACGGTTCAAACCGATATGGCTCAATAGCTTCAGTTTCTTCTTCAATTTCGTTTTCGCTACCTGCCTCCACACTACAACCATCCGTTTCAATACATGCGTAATCTGTTGAATCGCTTAAGCCGCTGAAATCCGAGTCTGAATCCGAGCTAATGTCGCTATAGCTTGCTGTTCTTTCCGCCATGTTTGTTTGTGTTGGCTTCACTGTGTGACGTCACAGGAAAATGGACGGGTGTTTATAACGATGGTTAAAATCAGGCACTTTGAAGCTTTTTTTAGGGATATTGCGTGATGGGTAAAATTTTGAAAAAAACTTCGAAAAATATAATAAGCCACTGGGAACTGATTTTTAATGGTTTTAGCCATTCTGAAATTGTGATAATGTTCCCCTTTAAGCTATTTCTTTAGAAAATAGATATTTATGAAAGTTATCGATTTTTTTTTGTTAAAGATTCGATGAGATCCTAGAGGCCAGCGATGGCATCATGGTCGCCCGTGGAGATCTGGGTATTGAGATTCCAACAGAGAAGGTCTTCATCGCCCAGAAGATGATGACTGGCAGGTGCAACAGGATCGGCAAGCCTATCGTCTGTGCCACACAGGTGCGTAGGGAAGTCTCGCCCTTCTCCTTCCTTTGTCCGTCTGAGCGGCTCATGCGTGCTCCGCCCTCAGATGCTGGAGAGCATGACCAAGAAGCCTCGTCCTACACGCGCAGAGGCCAGCGACGTCGCCAACGCCGTGCTGGACGGCAACGACTGCATCATGCTGAGCGGGGAGACGGCCAAGGGAGACTACCCCCTGGAGGCCGTGCGCACACAGCATCAGGTGAGGGCTCGCAGGAAGTGTGAATATTGGGAGAAAGATCTTAAGAGTAAACACTTTGCAATGACACTTTAGGAAAAGTTAATAAAGCTCAGTCTTGAGGACCAGTTTCTCAGATAGGTTGGGGCATTTATAAAATGGGGCTGAGGCTTTTAGGGGTACTTTTTAATTAGCAGTGTCGCAGTATTTATTTTTTTTTTTAAATGTATTTATTTATTTTAATTTTTGGGGGGGGAAAGGGAAAAAGTGTCTGTTTTCTCAGTACCTGTAATATGATTTCCCTATCAAATGAATATATAAATATTATTAAAAAAGGAAAGGAAAAGTACCACAAAAAGAACCATCTTTCATCTAAAGGTCCCAAAGAACCCTAAATTGTCCCAAAGTACCCCCAAAACTGACTGTAGCTGCCATTATGATGTGCAGTGATGTTTTCTAATGACCGTAAGTCTTGAACTATACAAAGTATTTCAATGGGTGGAATCTGCGCTTTTGCATGATATACTAGTTTAGTTTAGTTTCTTATTTCTTCGGTCAGTGGTCAACAAAATAAACAAACAGTTTCACATAAACAAACAGTTGTACATTCATAAATTGAAAAGGGTTCAGGCTGAAGTTGAACACTTATTGCGCCTAACTCTATAAACAATGTCAAATACAAGATGAGCTTCCTAAAAATATGAAATTTCCTTTGCACAACTTATTATAAATACACCTTGTACACAACATAAACACTGTTCAATTATAAACACAATAAAGACATGTGAAATATCCTTGTACACGTGTTAGTTAAACCTTTGTACCAATTATATACTATATACAAACAATTATACTTCCATTATTATTTATATCCCACATTAAGTTTGTAATTAACATTGATCATAGTATTAACTACTGTGTTGATTCAAGAGTGATATATGTTTCCAAGACATTGGTCTTAAAGTGTTTTTTAAATGTGTGAATGGAACTGGAACATTTTAAGGTTACTATGGTCATGTAATTAGTTACTATGGTCATCTAATTAGTTACTATGGTCATCTAAGTCACAGCAGCTCAGACGAGGCACCAAGCAGTGTGGGTGGGGAGCGTTTCCACAGAGTGTTTCCAGAGCCTGAAATGTGGGTGTCAGGGACAGACGCGGAAGGAGATTTTTACAACAAAGTTCTAAAGCTTAGTGATATATCAGATATATCTGATTGTAGGTGGGGTTTTTTACCCTTCACGTTCATATTTCGCTGTGTTTGTTGCATTTTTGTTGCGTTTCGCTTCATTGTAAAATATGTGGATGAAGAGGGGGTGTGACCTTCATATGTTGTCAATATTCAGTGTTTTATCGTTCATAGCTAATATTGTAAATCCCACATTCTTTATTTTCATGTACATTCTGGGTGTCTCATTCAGTAAAAAAAAAGGAAAAATGCCATTCTTTTTTTTTAAGGCGGTCTGTTATAACGTTTTAGCATTCAATCAGACATTATTGTGAGGTTTTGTATTAGTGTTCCTAAAATCAGATATACCGGCCCACAGACACATTTTTTTTCTCTAGATTTGGCCCCCCCAGTTAAAATAATTGCCCAGGCCTGTTCTAACCCTACTGGTAGAGAGGCATTGTTGTTTTAAGCCGAACACAACATTTTTAAAACAAAATCAAAAGACATAATTTTTTCTAATTATATCAATATCAATTACAAACGTAAATCAAATTTTTTTCATCATATTTTGTTCATCATATTTCTCAGATCACAATTATATCTAATTTGGCAGCATACTGATGTGTGTGAGTGACAGGAAGAAACATATACTTTTACGAGGCCCATGAAAGCCTAGAAATAATATGCGTCACTAAAGGCTTTTCTTGCTTATTCATTCTTTCCATTTTGACAGAAAACATTGACATGTACTTCACACGATTGCATATCTTTTAAACTCTGCTATTATCCGATAATGCCGCAATTATCATACATTGCAAACATTTTTTGTTGAAACAAAAATAAACTGTTACATATCTGCTCAACTTAGGATTTCAAACGAAGAAATCCATGTATAATAGACTGTATTTATATTATTCACATGTGAATGATGCTGTATAATTGACTGTATTTATATTATTAACATGTGAATAATGCTGTATAATACACTATTTATATTTTTCACATGTGAATAATGCTGTATAGTAGACTATATTTATATTATTCACATGTGAATAATGCTGTATAATAGACTGTATTTATATTGTTAACATGTGAATAATGCTGTATAATAGACTATTTATATTATTCACACGTGAATAATGCTGTATAATAGATTGTATTTATATTATTCACATGTGAATAATGCTGTATAATAGACTGTATTTATATTTTTCACATGTGAATAATGCTGTATAGTAGACTGTATTTATATTATTCACATGTGAATAATGCTGTATAATAGACTGTATTTATATTATTCACATGTGAATAATGCTGTATAATAGACTGTATTTATATTGTTCACATGTGAATAATGCTGTATAATAGACTATTTATATTATTCACACGTGAATAATGCTGTATAATAGATTGTATTTATATTATTCACATGTGAATAATGCTGTATAATAGATCGTATTTATATTATTCACATGTAAAAAATAACTAAGTGTTTATTGTTTATTGTGAGCAAACTGTAGTGCTGAATTTCCCCCAGGGATCAATAAAGTACTTTCTATTCTATCAAAATGTACACTGTAAAAATAACAGATTTTATGAGAAAATCTAGCGGTTCGGTCGCCAGAATTTTACTGTAAAAAAACTTTGCAGTCTACACTGTAAAACAATAACTGTAGATTTTACAGTACAGCACTTTTTATTCTCAAAACTGGTACCGTTTTTCCATTTACAGTAATATATGGTGGGAAAACACTGTACATTTTACTATAAAATTCTGCCAGTTTTTTTTAACATAAAATCTAGATATTATTTTACAGTGTAATTAGGAGTAATTACGTAACATCATGAGGCTAACCCTTCTACATTTATATTCCTAAATAGTCCCTGCTGCAAGTGGGACTGCAACGTGGCTCTCAGTGAAAACCAATTCTCTTATATACTCTTTCATTCTGGACTACTTGAGTGTTTGATTATCACATCACTCTAAATGTATAGACGATAAAGTTCACAGGGATCCTAGTGGGCCAGGCCAATCTTTCCTTATCCCTAAACTAAAACTGGGGAAATGCGTAGAGTGTTCTGGGCTTCAGTACAGTGTTGATCTCCTGAAGACATGATTTTATTTCACAATTCCTTGAGAGAGAAAAAACGCCTGTTTAGGTGTGTGTATAGCAGTATGTGTGCTGTATATAGTACATAGCCTTTAGAGGTTAATCTAGACCAGGGGTCGGCAACCCGCGGCTCTAGAGCCGCATGCGGCTCTTTAGCCCCGCCCTAGTGGCTCTGTGGAGCTTTTTCAAAAATGTATGAAAAATGGAAAAAGATGAGAGGAAAAAAATATATTTTTTTGTTTTAATATGGTTTCTGTAGGAGGACAAACATGACACAAACCTCCCTAATTGTTATAAAGCACACTGTTTATATTAAACATGCTTCACTGACTCAAGTATTTGGCGAGCGCCGTTTTGTCCTACTAATTTTGGCGGTCCTTGAACTCACCCTAGTTTGTTTACATGTATAACTTTCGAGGACGTGTTTTATGCCACTTCTTTTTCTGTCTCATTTTGTCCACCAAACTTTTAACGTTGTGCATGAATGCAAAAAGTTGAGTTTTGTTGATGTTATTGACTTGTGTGGAGTGCTAATCAGACATATTTGGTCACTGCAAGACTGCAAGCTAATCGATGCTAACATGCTATTTAGGCTAGCTATATGTACATATTGCATCATTATGCCTAATTTGTAGCTATATTTGAGGTCATTTAGTTTCCTTTAAGTCATCTCAATTCAATGTATATCTCATGACACACTATCTGTATGTAATATGGCTTTTAATTTGTTGCGGCTCCAGACAGATTTGTTTTTGTATTTTTGGTCCAATATGGCTCTTTCAACATTTTGGGTTGCCGACCCCTGATCTAGACCATGAAAATAAAACAACCTTCCTTTCAGATTGTTTTCTAGGTGAAAAAAATACTGTTTTAGTCCTCTGCGATAAAGATGCTGCTTTACTAACGTGCTCTGTGTATGTATGTGTGTGTGTATGATAACACCACTAACATGTATTGTGAGTTGCTTTGTACTTCCTGTGTGTGCTCATGTTGTTCAGCAAGCATGTGTGTGAGGATCTGCAGTGCACATCAACACAGCTGTGGGACATCTTGTGCTTTTTGTTCCAGTCTGCTTCCAGGTATGAAGACCGTAACTTTGTTTCGTCCATTGAAAGTACAAATACATGCAACAACGTTGTGTTAGAGCACTTTGACCTCAAAGCTTCTTCTTCTTTTTGTTAAGATCGCCCGTGAAGCCGAGGCCGCCATGTTCCACAGGCAGACCTTTGAGGAGCTGCGCCGCATCTCGCACCTGACCCGCGACCCCACGGAGTCCGTCGCCATCGGTGCAGTGGAGGCGTCCTTCAAGTGCTGTGCCAGCGCGCTGATTGTGCTGACCAGGAGTGGCAGGTTAGAATTTCTTTGCTTCGTGACACCAAACCGGCCCCGGACGGTAATCATTTAAAAGCCTGGGAGACAAACATTTTTGCAGTAAATTCCTAAAAACACGGCAGTGCTCTCCTGACGTGTAGAGCAGTGTTTTTCAACCACTGTGTGCCGTGGTACACAGTCTGGTGTGCCGTGGGAGATTATCTAGTTTCACCTACTTGGGTTAAAAATATTTTTTGCAAACCAGTAATTATAGTCTGCAAATGATGTGTTGTTGTTGAGTATCAGTGCTGTCTAGAGCTCGGCAGAGTAACCGTGTAATACTCTTCCATATCAGTAGGTGGCAGCAGGTAGCTAATTGCTTTGTCCATGTCGAAAACAGCGGGAGGTAAAAAAGGTGTCTAATGCTTAAACCAAAAATAAACAAAAGGTGAGTGCCCCCAAGAAAAGGCATTGAAGCTTAGGGAAGGCTATGCAGAACGAAACTAAAACTGAACTGGCTACAAAGTAAACAAAAACAGAATGCTGGACGACAGCAAAGACTTACTGTGGAGCAAAGACGATGTACATCTGAACATGACATGACAATCAACAATGTTTCTACAAAGAAGTATAAAAACAACTGAAATATTCTTGATTGCTAAAACAAAGTACCGGTAGATGCTGAAATATTGCTCAAAGGAAGACATGAAACTGCTACAGGAAAATACCAAAAAAAGAGAAAAAGCCACCAATATAGGAGGGCAAGACAAGAACTAAAACACTACACACAGGAAAACAGCAAACAACTCCAAATAAGTCACGGCGTGATGTGACAGGTGGTGACAGTACACCTACTTTGAGACAAGAGTTATAGTGATGCATGCTTGGTTATGCTTTAAAGTCATATCCAACAATTGCGACGACGACTCCCTACTGTCAACTGAGTTTCGTTTTTTAATGATTTCTGCTGGTGGATTTTTCAACGCAAAAAATGTGCCTTGGCTCAAAAAAGGTTGAAAAACACTGATGTAGAGGAACTTGGACCAGTGGAAACACATTGTCAGATCCTTGCGTTGTCATTTTAACTTGCTAGCAAACATCCCAGCAGGCACAAAACATTGATACAATGTTGATCATACGTTTTTTTTAAAACTGACTTTGAAACAACGTTGCAAAATAGTTGTATTTGTAAATTGAGACAACTTTGATGTCTAACGTTGGATCCATGTTGTTGGTTGGGAAATGAGCAAAATTCAATAGTCAAATCAACATCAAAACCTGATATTAAATCAACGTTGTCAAAAAGCATGTTGTTTCAACGTTGTATTTGTGTTGTAAAATATTGGTTGGAAAATTACCAAAATTCAATGGTCAAATCAGCGTCACAACATGACATTGATTAAACGTTGTCAAAAGGCATGTTGTTTCAACGTTGTATTTGTGTTGTAGATTAGTGGTTATGGAAATGACCACAATTCAATGGTCAAATCAACGTTTGAACCCAACATTGATTAAACATCATCAAAAAGCATGTTGTTTCAACGTTGTATTTGTGTTGTAGAATATTGGTTAGGAAAATGACCAAAATTCAATGGTCAAATCAACGTCAGAACGCAACATTGAATAAACGCTGTCAAAAAGCATGTTGTTTTAACGTTTTATTTGTGTTGTAAAATATTGGTTGGAAAATGACCATTGAATTTTGGTAAATTTAACGTCAGAACCCAACATTGATTAAACGTCGTCAAAAAGCATGTTGTTTCAACGTTGTATTTGTCTTCTAGAATAGTGGTTGGGAAATGACCAAAATTCAATGGTCAAATCAACGTTGCAACCTGATATTGATTAAATGTTGTCAAAAAGCATGTTGTTTCAACGTTGTATTTGTGTTGTAGAATATTGGTTGGAAAATGACCAAATTTCAATGGTCAAATCAACATCACAACCTGACATTGAATAAAGGTTGTCCAAAGGCATGTTGTTTCAACGTTGTATTTGTGTTGAAGAATAGTGGTTAGGAAAATGACGAAAATTCTATGGTCAAATCAACGTCAGAAACCAACAATGATTAAACCTCGTCAAAAAGCATGTTGTTTCAACGTTGTATTTGTGTTGTAGAATATTGGTTTAGAAAATTACCAAAATTCAATGGTCAAATCAACGTCAAAACCCAACATTGATTAAACGTCGTCAAAAAGCATGTTTCAATGTTGTATTTGTGTTGTAGAATAGTGGTTAGGAAAATTACCAAAATTCAACAGTTAAGTCAACGTCAGAACCCAACATTGATTAAACATCGTCAAAAAGCATGTTGTTTCAATGTTGTATTTGTGTTGTAGAAAAGTGGTTCGGAAAATTATCAAAATTCAACTGTCAAATCAACGTCAGAACCCAACATTGATTAAACGTCGTCAAAAAGCATGTTTCAATGTTGTATTTGTGTTGTAGAATAGTGGTTAGGAAATTTACCAAAATTCAACGGTCAAGTCAACGTCAGAACCCAACATTGATTAAACATCGTCAAAAAGCATGTTGTTTCACTGTTGTATTTGTGTTGTAGAATAGTGGTTAGGAAATTTACCAAAATTCAACGGTCAAGTCAACGTCAGAACCCAACATTGATTAAACATTGTCAAAAAGCATGTTTTTTCAATGTTGTATTTGTGTTGTAGAAAAGTGGTTAGGAAAATTACCAAAATTCAACTGTCAAATCAACGTCAGAACCCAACATTGATTAAACGTCGTCAAAAAGCATGTTGTTTCAATGTTGTATTTGTGTTGTAGAAAAGTGGTTAGGAAAATGACCAAAATTCAACGGTCAAGTCAACGTCAGAACCCAACATTGATTAAACATTGTCAAAAAGCATGTTGTTTCAATGGTGTATTTGTGTTGTAGAATAGTGGTTAGGAAATTTACCAAAATTCAACGGTTAAGTCAACGTCAAAACCCAACATTGATTAAACATCGTCAAAAAGTATGTTGTTTCAATGTTGTATTTGTGTTGTAGAAAAGTGGTTGGGAAAATTACCAAAATTCAACTGTCAAATCAACGTCAGAACCCAACATTGATTAAACGTCGTCAAAAAGCATGTTTCAATGTTGTATTTGTGTTGTAGAATAGTGGTTAGGACAATTACCAAAATTCAACGGTCAAATCAACGTCAGAACCCAACATTGATTAAACATCGTCAAAAAGTATGTTGTTTCAATGTTGTATTTGTGTTGTAGAAAAGTGGTTGGGAAAATTACCAAAATTCAACTGTCAAATCAACGTCAGAACCCAACATTGATTAAACGTCGTCAAAAAGCATGTTTCAATGTTGTATTTGTGTTGTAGAATAGTGGTTAGGACAATTACCAAAATTCAACGGTCAAATCAACGTCAGAACCCAACATTGATTAAACGTCGTCAAAAAGCATGTTGTTTCAATGTTGTATTTGTGTTGTAGAAAAGTGGTTAGGAAAATTACCAAAATTCAACGGTCAAATCAACATCAGAACCCAACATTGATTAAACGTCATCAAAAAGCATGTTTCAATGTTGTATTTGTGTTGTAGAATAGTGGTTAGGAAAATTACCAAAATTCAACGGTCAAGTCAACGTCAGAACCCAACATTGATTAAACGTCGTCAAAAAGCATGTTGTTTCACTGTTGTATTTGTGTTGTAGAATAGTGGTTAGGAAAATGACCAAAATTCAACGGTCAAATCAACGTCAGAACCTAACATTGATTAAACGTCGTCAAAAAGCATGTTTCAATGTTGTATTTGTATTGTAGAATAGTGGTTAGGAAAATTACCAAAATTCAACGGTTAAGTCAACGTCAGAACCCAACATTGATTAAACGTCGTCAAAAAGCATGTTGTTTCACTGTTGTATTTGTGTTGTAGAAAAGTGGTTAGGAAAATGACCAAAATTCAACTGTCAAATCAACGTCAGAACTCAACATTGATTAAACGTCGTCAAAAAGCATGTTGTTTCAATGTTGTATTTGTGTTGTAGAATAGTGGTTAGGAAAATTACCAAAATTCAACTGTCAAATCAACGTCAGAATCCAACATTGATTAAACGTCGTCAAAAAGCATGTTTCAATGTTGTATTTGTGTTGTAGAATAGTGGTTAGGAAAATTACCAAAATTCAACTGTCAAATCAACGTCAGAACCCAACATTGATTAAACGTCGTCAAAAAGCATGTTTCAATGTTGTATTTGTGTTGTAGAATAGTGGTTAGGAAAATTACCAAAATTCAACGGTTAAGTCAACAAGTCAACGCACACAAATCACATGTCTACTGCAGTGGACGCTGGTTCATCGGAAGGGTGAAGGGTGAAGTCCTGGAAAAATGACCCGAAAACAATTGAGTTGAATATGCCTGCAGTAGTGTTGCCAATTCCTGTGATTTCCAAATTTCCAGGATCAAAGTAGCTTGAAGTAACATTTTAAATGGAATTCATTGACAATGACATTGGATCAATGTGCAGGGGTTAGGGTTAGGGTTGGGGTTGGGGTTAGGGTTAGGATTTAGGGCTAGAGAAACCAAAGAAAAAGTAGGGTTAGGGTTTGGATTTAGGGCTAAAAGTAGGAGGGTTGGTTAGGTTTGGAGCTAAGGGTTAGGGTTGGGGTTAGGGTTAGAGTTAGGGGTTATGTGCAGCACAAGATTCAAGATTCAAGATGCTTTATTGTTGTCCATTCTTTAACATGTACAAGACACATAAGAACTGAAATTTCATTTTCGGCACAGTCCCACTAAGAGCAGACATAAGTTACAAGGTGACAAGACGGGACCGCCAATGGATCAACCACTTACGGCGCTCCTTAAACAAGGTGTGAAAAAGGTGGCATTGGGAAAGGGGGAAGAGTAAAAAAGGCTGGACCCTCTAGAGGGGTCCAGACTGAGTCCGAGGAAAAAAAAACTCACATAGCATGGCACACATAAACATGATACATGTAATCACAACAACTCGCAACAGTTTGCTTCATAAAAAAAATAATATTTTATCAAGCATTTTATTTCCTGGAGACGCAAATGGCCCAGATTGGCTGCAATGACCAAGTCTACTAATTCTCCCCAGCAAAGCCTTCTTGGCTCCAGTGAAGTGAGCCACTTCTGACCTTTTGGGAGGTGAACCCCTGACATTTTACGTGATAATTTTAACTCCCTCTTCATTGCCCTTATGAAGGAGTTCATCCTCAAAAAACACATGTGACAAAGGCAGCTGCACTTTCAGGAGAAAGTGACTTAGACTTAGACTTCCTTTTTATTGTCATTCAAATTTGGACTTTGCAGTACAGATAAGAACAAAATTTCCTTGCATTAGCTTGTGGTAGTGCAGGATAAAAGAGCATTAAGGTGCAGATATAAATAAATAGATTACTGTACAGATAAATATATTGCACTTTTGCATATGCATCCATGTTTATGGATGTATGTTGTATTGTCTTTATATAATCCAGCCAGTTAATCCATTTTTGGGGGGAATTGAGTGGCACTTTCCATCATGTTCAGCAGATTGCATTGCAAAATTATTACCCACCTCTTCTTCACTCATGCAAGATCCACCCAGGAATGAGACCTAATGAATCTCTTCCCATTCATATTGTTTTTTTTCTGACAGCCCTAATATTTACATTCCAATCAACTGTTGGACCACAACTTTGCCTTTCAAAGTAAGTTAATTGAATTGATAGCATGTTGCTAAATGTTTTCTTATGTTTGTTTGCAGGTCTGCTCACATGCTGTCCAGGTACAGACCACGTGCACCCATCATTGCCGTCACCCGCTGTGGTCAGACGGCCCGCCAGGCTCACCTGTACCGCGGTATCTACCCTGTGCTCTACACCAAACCTGCCAATGATGTCTGGGCTGAGGATGTGGATCTGCGGGTCAACTTTGCCTTGGAAGTCGGTGAGTAGAAGATCTTGAGAGAAGACCCTTGTGCCATTTCTCCTATTACTCACACTTTCTCTTACAGTCCAATAACAAGAATGATTGCTTAGTTTGAGTTGCGGAAACTTACCATAGGACGTTCGGCTGGGGAATTTTGGAAATATTCTATACTGCTCAAAAAGGTTCATTATGTCATATACTTTTTCCAATTTTCTTGTAATCAGACCATATATTGGGTATATTAGATGACATTTTTTCCTAAAAATTCCATCTGATATACCAAAAATATGGTCAGATTATCAGACCATATTATATAGTAGATGGAATTTTTTTTCTTTTCGGTATATCAGATGAAATTTTTGGGGAAAAATGTCATCTAATCAGACCATATATTCAATATATTAGATGACATTTTTTCCTAAATTTCATCTAATCAGACCATATATTCGGTATATTAATGAAAATGTTTCCTAAAAATTCCATCTGATATATAATATGGTCTGATCCATCTGATTAGATGGATTTTTTTCCAAAAAATTCTATCTAATATACCGAAAATATGGTCTGAATAGGTGGAATTTTCCCCAAAAAATTCTATCTAATATACCGAAAATATGGTCTGATTAGATGGAATTTTTCCTAAAAATTTAATTTTTTTCCAAAAAATGTCATGTAATATACCAGAAATATGGTCTGATTAGATGGAATTTTTAGGGGGGAAAAATTCCATTTAATAT
>NC_084557.2:8515000-8685000 GCF_033978685.3 Nerophis lumbriciformis | reverse complement strand
TATTTCAACAGACTCTGCCGTCAAAACTCTAACTGCCCAGTTCCTGTCTTCACAATAAAAGCGCTGCTCCACCCTGCCTGCGCTAACAAAATAAAGAGTCTCAGAAAGCTAGCGCGCACAAGCCAGCAAGCTACGGAGTTTGCCGCCCATGTATTTCTTGTAAAGTGTATAAAAACGATGGAAATGTGGTAAATTATACTGTATACAATTTTCTTATATGATTGTGAAGTAGCATGTGTTTGTATTTGGTCACAGAATCCTTTAGAGGATTATTCTACTGAGGTCAAAAGTGCACATGTCCATCACAAACTCTCCAGAGAGTGGGGGCACTCGCCCCCAGGACATTGAGGAACTTAAGAGAGAGCTGCGGTAGGATTTTAGGAGGAAGCGTAAACACAATAACGACATCTGGTAGGAAGCCCCCACCGGTAGGAGTAGAGGATAGGAGTCGGAGGTCAACCGACTCAAACTGATCAGAGGAATAATGTCAAGGAAAGATTGACTGGCCAGACTGACCGGCCCCAAGGCTAGAACTACTAAGCGTAAAGGTCTTCGAGTAAAAGGTATTTAGAAGAGTAATCCGGCCCATACTTTTTCTCCTGGAGCTGCAGCTCCAGTCTGAGGCTCGCTGAAACAAATAAAGCTTTTGACTGGCCAGACTGACCGGCCCCAAGGCTAGGTCTTCCAGTAAAAGGTATTTAGAAGAGTAATCCGGCCCATACTTTTTCTCCTGAAGCTGCAGTTCCAGTCTGAGGCTCGCTGAAACAAATAAAACTTTTGACTGGCCAGACTGACCGGCCCCAAGGCTAGAACTACAAAGCGTAAAGGTCTTTGAGTAAAAGGTATTTAGAAGAGTAATCCGGCCCATACTTTTTCTCCTGAAGCTGCAGTTCCAGTCTGAGGCTCGCTGAAACAAATAAAACTTTTGACTGGCCAGACTGACCGGCCCCAAGGCTAGAACTACAAAGCGTAAAGGTCTTTGAGTAAAAGGTATTTAGAAGAGTAATCCGGCCCATACTTTTTCTCCTGAAGCTGCAGTTCCAGTCTGAGGCTCGCTGAAACAAATAAAGCTTTTGACTGGCCAGACTGTCCGGCCCCAAGGCTAGAACTACAAAGTGTATAGGTCTTTGAGTAAAAGGTATTTAGAGGAGTAATCCGGCCCATACTTTTTTCCTGAAGCTGCAGTTCCAGTCTGAGGCTCGCTGAAACAAATAAAGCTTTTTGTCCGACGATTCCTCGTTGGCATCTTCTTGGCTCATCACCCCATCGCACGACCAACAAATATACAACAGAAGCTGGACAAACAAGATGGCAAAAAGCAAGCACTTTCATGTGGTATTGGACAGAAAGGAGGACTTTTATTTCTCCTCCATTTGAAAATGTGAACATTATCATCACTACTGTCTGATTCCAATCAATGCAAGTCATCACAATCATAACCAACTTATATTCTTGTCTTCATGAAAGAAAGGAATGTTAAACATGCTTGTATTATCATTAAGCATATTTAACTACCGGTAGTCAACAAAAATATCTCTTTCATAAATGAATATAAATTATATATAGGAATGAGGTAGATCCCCTCCACTTGGTCAATTGAAAAGTGCAGAAAAAAAGTGGGCACCCCTGGATTACAGCAAATGACAGTAAAAATGACGATACCGTTGTATTCTATTGCACGGTAAAATACTGTAGTCCTCACAACAAATGACTGCCAATTCAAAGGGATTTGTCTCCTCAGGGGTTCCGTAGATGCACACACGTGTACAGTAGGTGGTGCTATGCTGTCAAAACGAAAGCAATTGATAAAGTTACAGCATTAAGTTGTGTTTTATTGTAATGAACTGCAAAGCCACAGTGCTGCAGTTACACTAATGCAATTATTAGCCCGTGATTTGCTGTGAACTTACAAAGAAAATGTTCCCAGTGTGATGAGACGAAAAGAGGTAAATACACTATATTGCCAAAAGTATTTGGCCACCCATCCAAATGATGAGAATCCGGTGTCCTAATCACTTGGCCCGATGTATAACATCAAGCACTTAGGCATGGAGACTGTTTCTACAAACATTTGTGAAAGAATGGGCCGCTCTCAGTGATTTCCAGCGTGAAACTGTCATAGGATGCCACCTGTGCAACGAGTCCGGTCGTGAAATTTCCTCGTTCCTAAATATTCCAAAGTCAACTTTATTATAAGAAAATGGAAGAGTTAGGGAACAACAGCAACTCAGCCACCAAGTGGTAGGCCACGTAAACTGACAGAGAGGGGTCAGCGGATGCCATACTTGCCAACCCTCCCGTATTTTCCGGGAGACTCCCGAAATTCAGCGCCTCTCCCGAAAACCTCCCGGGACAAATATTCTCCCGAAAATCTCCCGATTTTCAGCCGGAGCTGGAGGCCACGCCCCCTCCAGCTCCATGCGGACCTGAATGAGGACAGCCTTTTCTTTATGACGGCGGACAACAGGGTGACAAGAACTAAATCATCCAGACTAGAGATAAATTGTATTATTATGTTTATCTTACCTAAAAATAAATACATTTATTAATTAAATTTTTTTTTACTATATTTTGCTAAAAACATCAAAATTAATTGTATTTTTATTTGTATTTTTTCTGACTCCTTATTACATCCAGCCATAGAATTATACATTAAAATAAACATATTTGAAATAATTAATTTTAAATTATCATAATAATTCATTTAAAATGACCATATTTAATTATTAAAATAATTGCTTGTTTATCAACAACTTTAGCATTTTATTCATTACATTTTGAAGCTCTCAGAAGCTAAGTTATGTTATATTCCTTAAAATTGATTTATGCAAGTTTGAAGTATCAATGATCTAAACACAGTTTTGTTTGCATATTTTCAGGATGTAGATATATATATATATTAGAGATGCGCGGTTTGCGGACACAACCGCGGAGTCCGCGGATTATCCGCGGATCGGGCGGATGAAATTAAAAACAATAAGATTTTATCCGCTCGCGGGTCGGGTCGGGCGGATTAATTAGATATTTTTTTTATTTTTTTTTGCGGGTGGCAGTTAAACCAATTCGGAAATATATATACATAGTTAAATGTTGTTACCCACATACGAAAAACGAGCAGGCACCTGCTGCATATGCCACAACAGAAGAAAAAAAAAGAAAAGAGATGGACACTTTTACGGAGCGGAGAAGGGACGCCTCGCCGGGGTCCGGGACCGAGGCCCCTTCCCCCGAGAGGGCCCCACCGGGAGCCGTAGCTGAGGCGATCCGCGAGAAGGGACCGACGCACGTCCAGGGTCACTACCGCGCCCACCGCACCGACACCCCGCCTCGTCCGCTTTCGCAGTGCGCTCACGAAAGGGGTGGGGCTCACCCTGGTTGATATAGAGAGCAGGACGGTGGCCATGGAATTTCATTTAAGGTTTGTGATAAACCATCAAACTCATTCGTTAAAAGGACTCTATAGTAATATAAAGCAAATTTTTCTGGACATTATCATGCAAGAAAAGTTTATTTTTGGGATCGCGATCACCGCGTAATGATTTTTAAAGGTTGCATTACATTATTAACTGTCCCATGTGATCAGCCAGTGCGATTGGAAGTCCATGCTCAATTATTGCCTCCGTAAATAAAACTTCGGCATTTATCACATCCAAAGAATCTGTTTGGGCGACGAAAAACGTTGAAAGTTTTCCACTTGTATCGCTAGCAACGGCATTAGACTTGTGTTTTTTTGTCCCAACGTGGTCTTTTACATCACTAATTCCTCCGTGTCCGATCGAAAAATCTTGTCTGCACAAGGTGCAATTCGCGTAGTTTTCACCCTTTTTTTTTTTTTTAATTAATATTAGATATATAACAACGGGCGGATGGCGGGCGGGTGCAGTTCTGATCAAACGTTACATCGGGTGGATGGCGGATGGTTGACGACTTTCTGACGCGGTTGCGGATGAAATAAATTGCCTATCCGCGCATCTCTAATATATATATATATATATATATATATATATATATATATATATGTATGTATATATATATATATATATATATGTATGAAATACTTGACTTGGTGAATTCTAGCTGTCAATATACTCCTCCCCTCTTAACCACGCCCCCGCCCTCAACCACACCCCTGTTCCACACCTGACCACGCCCCCCCCCCCCCCCCCCCCCCCCACCTCCCGAAATCGGAGGTCTCAAGGTTGGCAAGTATGGCGGATGCTGAAGCACATAGTGCAAAGTCTTTCAGCACCGTCAGTTGCTACAGAGCTCCAAACCTCATGTGACCTTCCAATTAGCCCACGTACAGTACGCAGAGAGCTTCATGGAATGGGTTTCCATGGCCAAGCAGCTGCATCTAAGCCATACATCACCAAGTCCAATGCAAAGCGTGGGATGCAGTGGTGTAAAGCACGTCGCTACTGGACTCTAGAGCAGTGGAGACACATTCTCTGGACTGATGAATCACGCTTTTCCATCTGGCAATCTGATGGACCAGTCTGGGTTTGGAGGCTGCCATTTCGGACTGCATTGTGCTGAGTGTGAAATTTGGTGGAGGAGGAATTATGGTGTGGGTTTGGTTTTTCAGGAGTTGGGCTTGGCCCCTTAGTTCCAGTGAAAGGAACTTTGAATGCTCCAGGATACCAAAACATTTTGGACAATTCCATGGGATGCCACTTGGGACGGCGTGGCGCCGTTAGGAGAGTGGCCGTGCCAGCAATCTGAGGGTTCCTGGTTCAATCCCCACCTTCTACCAACTTCGTCACATCCGTTGTGTCCTTGAGCAAGACACGTCACCCTTGCTCCTGATGGGTCGTGGTTAGCGCCTTGCATGGCAGCTCCCGCCATCAGTGTGTGAATGGATGAATGTGGAAATAGTGTCAAAGCGCTTTGAGTACCTTGAAGGTAGAAAAGCGCTATACAAGTATAACCCACTTACCACTTACTTCAAGTTAATATGTGAGTAAAGGCAGGTGGCCAAATACTTTTGGCAATATAGTGCATGTCACATGTCCGAGTCATCGCTTTTAGCCCTTTGACGGGTGCAGGAAACATTCCCACCACCGTGTTTGATCATGAAACATTCCATTAATTCTTCGCCTTTTATCCCTTTAATTCAAGTGCCTGGCTTCACAGTGCTTGTGCACGGCCATAAAATCACAGAGTGGCTGTACAAAAGCATGGCTTAAGTGTCTCAGCAGAGAGGTGGCAATACAATGGAGAGTGCCGAGCGGCCTCATCATCATCAACTGGTGTGCAATAAACATCTTGGAAGACATGTTGATTTGAAAGAATACTGCTACATCGGTGACCACAGATGAAGCGCTAGCTGTCCAAAGTCGGGACCCAGGATGGACCACTCATCTGTGCATCAGTTGGGGACGTCTCTGCGCTGCTGACTTGTATCTACTCAAGAGGCTGGCCCCACTATGGACTGGACTCTCACACTATTATGTTAGATCCACTATAGACTGGACTTTTACAATATTATGTTAGATCCACTATGGATTGGACTCTCACACTATGTTAGATCCATCATGAACTGGACTCTCACACTATTATGTTAGATCCACTGCGGACTGGACTCTCACAATATTATGTTAGATCCACTGTGGACTGGACTCTCACAATATTATGTTAGATCCACTATGGACTGGACTCTCACAATATTATGTTAGATCCACCATGGACTGGACTCTCACTATTATGTTCGATCCACTATGGACTGGACTCTCACACTATGTTAGATCCACTATGGACTGGACTCTCACAATATTATGTTAGATCCACTATGGACTGGACTCTCACAATATTATGTTAGATCCACTATGGACTGGACTCTCACACTATGTTAGATCCACTATGGACTGGACTCTCACAATATTATGCTAGATCCACTATGGACTGGACTCTCACACTATTATGTTAGATCCACTATGGACTGGACTCTCACACTATTATGTTAGATCCACTATGGACTGGACTCTCACACTATTATGTTAGATCCACTATGGACTGGACTCTCACAATATTATGTTAGATCCACTATGGACTGGACTCTCACAATATTATGTTAGATCCACTATGGACTGGACTCTCACAATATTATGTTAGATCCATCATGAACTGGACTCACACACTATTATGTTAGATCCACTACGGACTGGACTCTCACAATATTATGTTAGATCCACTATGGACTGGACTCTCACACTATTATGTTAGATCCACTACGGACTGGACTCTCACAATATTATGTTAGATCCACTATGGACTGGACTCTCACAATATAATGTTAGATCCACTATGGACTGGACTCTCACAATATTATGTTAGATCCACTATGGACTGGACTCTCACAATATTATGCTAGATCCACTATGGACTGGACTCTCACAATATTATGTTAGATCCATCATGAACTGGACTCTCACACTATTATGTTAGATCCACTACGGACTGGACTCTCACAATATTATGTTAGATCCACTATGGACTGGACTCTCACAATATTATGTTAGATCCACTATGGACTGGACTCTCACAATATTATGTTAGATCCACTATGGACTGGACTCTCACAATATTATGCTAGATCCACTATGGACTGGACTCTCACAATATTATGTTAGATCCACTATGGACTGGACTCTCACACTATTATGTTAGATCCACTATGGACTGGACTCTCACACTATTATGTTAGATCCACTATGGACTGGACTCTCACACTATTATGTTAGATCCACTATGGACTGGACTCTCACACTATTATGTTAGATCCACTATGGACTGGACTCTCACACTATTATGTTAGATCCACTATGGACTGGACTCTCACACTATTATGTTAGATCCACTATGGACTGGACTCTCACAATATTATGTTAGATCCACTATGGACTGGACTCTCACAATATTATGTTAGATCCACTATGGACTGGACTCTCACAATATTATGTTAGATCCACTATGGACTGGACTCTCACAATATTATGTTAGATCCACTACGGACTGGACTCTCACAATATTATGTTAGATCCACTATGGACTGGACTCTCACACTATTATGTTAGATCCACTACGGACTGGACTCTCACAATATTATGTTAGATCCACTATGGACTGGACTCTCACAATATAATGTTAGATCCACTATGGACTGGACTCTCACAATATTATGTTAGATCCACTATGGACTGGACTCTCACAATATTATGCTAGATCCACTATGGACTGGACTCTCACAATATTATGTTAGATCCATCATGAACTGGACTCTCACACTATTATGTTAGATCCACTACGGACTGGACTCTCACAATATTATGTTAGATCCACTATGGACTGGACTCTCACAATATTATGTTAGATCCACTATGGACTGGACTCTCACAATATTATGTTAGATCCACTATGGACTGGACTCTCACAATATTATGCTAGATCCACTATGGACTGGACTCTCACAATATTATGTTAGATCCACTATGGACTGGACTTTCACAATATTATGTTAGATCCACTATGGACTGGACTCTCACACTATGTTAGATCCATCATGAACTGGACTCTCACAATATTATGTTAGATCCACTATGGACTGGACTCTCACAATATTATGTTAGATCCACTATGGACTGGACTCTCACAATATTATGTTAGATCCACTATGGACTGGACTCTCACAATATTATGTTAGATCCACTATAGACTGGACTCTCACACTATTATGTTAGATCCACTATGGACTGGACTCTCACACTATGTTAGATCCATCATGAACTGGACTCTCACTATTATGTTAGATCCACTATGGACTGGACTCTCACAATATTATGTTAGATCCACTACGGACTGGACTCTCACAATATTATGTTAGATCCACTATGGCCTGGACTCTCACACTATTATGCTAGATCCACTATGGACTGGACTCTCACAATATTATGTTAGATCCACTATGGACTGGACTCTCACAATATTATGCTAGATCCACTATGGACTGGACTCTCACACTATTACATATGTTAGATCCACTATCTTGTGGCTTGTGCGGCCCTTTGAGACACTCGGGATTTAGGGCTATATAAGTAAACATTGATTGATTGATTGATTGATTGATTGATCTTCCAGGGGACTCAGTCTGTTGTAGGGAAGGCTGGACTTCACCTCTTCAAGGCAGGGGTGTCAAATGTACGGCCCGGGAACAGTTTTAAGATGAGTTTGCTAAGTATAAAAATTAGCTAAAATGTTTTTAACGAAAGAAACTGCTGTTCTAAATGTGTCTACTGGATGTCGCAACGGCAAATCAAGCGTAACCCACCTCATGTATGACACTGTTTAAAGATAAGTCTTTAAACAGTCTTTAAATCCTCTGGATTGGCTGCCGCTACTCCGCGCAAAAGAAGAAATCAGCGCAGGCGCGAGCAATCTGCTGTTTTGTTTTTACTGGCAGCAGATGGCGGCAGACTACCTTCTTTTATTGTAAATGATCTACTTAACGGATGAAATAACAAAACGGTAAGACGTAAATACTTAAGTCAACATGACCATCATCTTTGTAGTTAGAGTTCCGTGCAACGCTTGCAATTGGTTGACTGCACGACGCGCACCCTGAACTCTATATTAAAAATTGGTTTGTACATTTGTTGTTTTTTCTGTTTTATTTCATGCTTAAATCCACCATGTTCACATTGGTTAAGTTTGTAGTTATGTTACCTTGGTTTCGGCAATGGTGTCATTTTGATAATTGTTTTGCTCATATCATAATTGTAATGTTTGAATGATGATAAATGAATGTGTTGTGGCAGTTGCGGATGCCACCAATGCGGCGGTTTGAGGAAACAGCATTTTGCAAACATGTATTTAATGGTGAACTGCTAACATGAGAATGCGAAACGGATAGTGCTCAAAGTTTAATGGCTTCGCAAATACGCTTAGACAAAGTCTTAAAGGGGAACATTATCACCAGACCTATGTAAGCGTCAATATATACCTTGATGTTGCAGAAAAAAGACCATATATTTTTTTAACCGATTTCCGAACTCTAAATGGGTGAATTTTGGCGAATTAAACGCCTTTCTATTATTCGCTCATCGGGAAGCAATCCGCCATTTTCTCAAACACATTACAAACACAGAGTCAAATCAGCTCTGTTATTTTCCGTTTTTCCGACTCTTTTCCGTACCTTGGAGACATCATGCCTCGTCGGTGTGTTGTCGGAGGGTGTAACAACACGAACAGGGACGGATTCAAGTTGCACCAGTGGCCCAAAGATGCGAAAGTGGCAAGAAATTGAACGTTTGTTCCTCACACTTTACCGACAAAAGCTATGCTACGACAGAGATGGCAAGAATGTGTGGATATCCTGCGACTCTCAAAGCAGATGCATTTCCAACTGGACTGGACAGATCAGCTTTCAGGAAAAGAGAGCGGATGAGGGTATGTCTACAGAATATATTAATTGATGAAAATTGGGCTGTCTGCACTCTCAAAGTGCATGTTGTTGCCAAATGTATTTCATATGCTGTAAACCGAGTTCATAGTTGTTAGTTTCCTTTAATGCCAAACAAACACATACCAATCGTTGGTTAGAAGGCGATCGCCGAATTCGTCCTTGCTTTCTCCCGTGTCGCTGGCTGTCGTGTCGTTTTCGTCGGTTTCGCTTGCATACGGTTCAAACCGATATGGCTCAATAGCTTCAGTTTCTTCTTCAATTTCGTTTTCGCTACCTGCCTCCACACTACAACCATCCGTTTCAATACATGCGTAATCTGTTGAATCGCTTAAGCCGCTGAAATCCGAGTCTGAATCCGAGCTAATGTCGCTATACCTTGCTGTTCTTTCCGCCATGTTTGTTTGTATTGGCATCACTGTGTGACGTCACAGGAAAATGGACGGGTGTATATAACGATGGTTAAAATCAGGCACTTTGAAGCTTTTTTTAGGGATATTGCGTGATGGGTACAATTTTTTTAAAAACTTTGAAAAATAAAATAAGCCACTGGGAACTGATTTTTAATGGTTTTAACCCTTCTGAAATTGTGATAATGTTCCCCTTTAAGTTCATTGTGTTCATGGTGTTTTTCAAACTGCACCATTTTTTCCTTAGAACATTCAACTAACTTGAAGTAAAATGCACATTTTCAGAATGTGCTTGTTCTATTTTTGGCCAAAGTAAGACAAAGAAAACAATCTGATGTTGTCTTTATTTTTTAAGCTATTATGCCGTGATTTCGCCAGTCTGCCCCACGTTGGAATAGATTTTCCTCCAAGCGGCCCCTGAGCTGAAAGGAGTTTGACACCCCTGCTATAAGGAGACACAATAACTCATAGTGTCCAAGGTCTGCTCTACGGCAGCTTCCAACCAAAAAAGGCTCGAGACCGCGTCTTGTCCCTCCTGGATGACCAAGGTCCTCATTTTTTCTAATAGAGTGTAAGCCCAGAAACCCTGCAAAGGAAGTTAATCCTTATCCTTTTGGTTTTTACCCAAAACTCGACCAAAACGAGTGTAGGGAGGAAATCACTGGTAAACTGAGAGCAATGCATTGTGGGTCAGCTCTCTATTCACCACTATCGTCCAATACAGTCTTATCTGCTCCACCCTTTCCTCAGTCATGAACAAGACCCCAAAATACAGTGGTACCTCGGTTTTCGTTAGTCATCCCTTCCAAAAAGTCAGATGAAAACAGAATCGTACAAAAACCGAAGCAAATTTTTCCCGTTAGAAATAATGTAAATCCAAGGAATCCGTTCTAGACATCCAAAAGTATTCACACAAATATGTTACGCGCAATATTTTGGTCATAAGATAAGAGTCGGTGTACACAAACGGGGGCAAAATTTCAGCAAAAATGTGGGTCGTACGAAAACCTGGGGTACCACTGTACTTAACTCCTCCACATGAAGCTGGACCTCACTCCCAACTGAAGTAGACCCTTCTATGTACTCTGTAAAGTACTCTGTTCAGATGCGACGTCTTCAGAACACAAAGTACACCGGACCCCATCGACTTCTCTTTGCTCTGCAAAAGTTATGGCGATCAGCATGGCTCAGGTGGTAGAATGGTTGTCCCCCAACCTGGCTCGATCCTCAGTCCCCCTGTGAGTAGTCCCCAAGGCTGCGTGATCACCAGGTGAATGTGGTCATAGTGTCAAAGCGCTTTGAGTACCGTGAATATAGAAAATCGCTACACAAGTACAATCCATTTACCATTTGAAAAAGACAAACATTTTTTGGTTTCAGATGTCAAACTTAAGAGCTTTAAAGAAGTGAAGGTTGAGAGGAAAAGAGGGTTAAACAATAACAATATATGATTATATTACATATAGCTTAATAAATGTGTATTTTCATGAGGTGCTATAGGTATACAATTACCCATCAATAGGTCATTTTCTTATCATATTTAAAGGAAAACTATGTTGTAGAAAAAATGTTCCATTATTACCTGTAAGCCATACATTCTGTGGTGGAAAGTGCTGGATAAGAGTGGCACACCCGCCTGGATTCAAAGGAGTGCATACGTGAACGAAGAGAGTGATTGAGTTGTAGTCCGTCACCATTAAAGGAGGGTGTGTCTGAGCCTCACAAACTGGAGGGGAGTTTGGACAGTTTGTGTTCCGTCTCTCGCACTTGAGAGTTCACCGCTAGAAACTGGTTCTGAGGCTCCAGTCCCGAATGCGTCCAGGTGACGGCGGTGGTGTGACCCGGGATCGGTAGGTCGGGTTTACTGGCTGCAACAGGGGAAGAGAAGGGGCTTGATAACCCCTCGAAAAGCCTGTCCTGCGTGTGGTATAAAGAGCTATGAGAGCCCGAGATTGTCTTTATTTCCTGGCTGAAGAGCTCTCCTGGTGACTCGTTGTGCTCCCTGATGGTGCACGCCACCCTGGCTGGGCATGAGGTCTGAGTGCTAAGAGGGTTGTGAATGTCTTTGATCCTGGTGGGTTCATTTAGGTAAACTGTCCTTCCCCTCACCGGACTTTGTAGGCTGGGACTGTGAAGTGGAGGTGTGTAGCAAGGCGAGGCCTCTGCAGAGCCGTAATGCGCCAGGGCGGCGAGGGCGGACTGCTCCGGTAGAAGCTGCGGCAGGAATGCGGTATGGAGACCTGCCAGACTCTGCTGTGCCAGAGACGCCGCAGCCCCGCCGCCTCCGGCTGGCAGAATAAATCTGCTGGAGGACTGAGGGTTGCTGGTGCTAATGGGCAAATATGGAAAGTTCCGTCCGCTGGCAATACTGCCTGCGCTGCCATGACAGGTACCCATCTGCTGTGTGATGACCCGCGAGCTTTCCTGCAGCTGATTTAGAATCGGGCCAACAGAGCTGGAGATCAGAGGACTTATGGCGCAGGAGGAAGGGTCTGGAAATCTCCCTACTAGCCTCGCTGTCTCCCCCTGCTGGAGTAAACCGAACGGACAGTGCGGCGTGGCCAGGACGCTGTGGAAGGGCTGCGAGTGGAGCTGAGCCGCACAAGTGTAGGAGACAGCGGCCTGGCTGATGGGGAAGACCGAGGCCATACCCGAGTGTGGAGGATGAGAAGGAGGCAACAGGGGCTGCAAGCTGCTGGTAAAGATCGGCTGAGAAGTCAGAGTCGGCAGTGGCCCAGTAGTAAGGTGCGGCAGTCTGATGGAGGCCAGTGGGGGACTTTCAACCCCTGTGTGAAATTTGGGTGAGCTCACAGGGGAACTGGACCCTGAACCCCGGACCACAGAAGAGAACGCTCCACTGTGGAGTATTTTCGAGTGGCTGATGGGGTCTTTCAGGGAGCCAGTAGCCAGAGAAGGGTGAAAGAGGATGGGGGGCAGCTGGGTGTGGTGAGCCAAAGCCAAGGCCAGCGGGGTGGCGGCAGCAGCCGCCTGGAGAGGCGCCTGAATCAGGGGGGCCCAAATGACCGGGGTGGGTGATGCAGGGGGAGCGGTCAAGCTCTGCCCGTTGCTGGTCTCGATGAGCTGTGTGCACTGGGCCATGTCGCGGTCATGTTGCACTATTCTTTGGATGATCTCACTCTCTTGGAGGTTTAATGTGCCAGAACTTTGGTGATGCTCAACTTTATGTTGGAGAACAGAGTTTCTCTTTCCTGTTGTTAACAAAAAAGCAGAAGGCAAGTCTATTAATGACGTTATTCATGACCTGGTAACGGTTGGCGACGACCGCTGTCCCACCAGGACTCCTCTCGCAATCACGCTGTCTCTTATGCTCTGAGATCCAACGATCAGCTGTTGCTTTCTGTCCCTTTTGCTCCTACTGAGCTGGGGAACAAAGCTTTTGTCTATGCAGCTCCTTGTGCTTGGAACATGTTACAAAGAAACTGTGAGCTGACTCCATTTTTTATCCTTTAACGTTTTTAAATCGAAACAAAGCATTTGGAGCAGCCTCAGCGTTATCTTTAACGGTTTGACCTTTCCTGTCATTTTTATGTTTAATGTGAATGTAATTTTGTGTGTAACTTTGCTGCCTCTTGGCCAGGACTCCCTTGAAAAACAGGTTTTTAATCTCAATAAATAAACAAAACGTACCGTATTTTTCGGACCATAGGGCGTACCGGATTAAAAGGCGCATTGCCGATGAGCGGGTCTATTCAGGTCTATTTTCATACAAAAGGCGAATTAATGGAGTCATATTATTATTTCTTCTAAATGTAAAAGACTTCCTTGTGGTCTACATAACATGTAATGGTGGTTCTTTGGTCAAAATGTTGCATAGATGATGTTTTACAGATCATCTTCAAGTTGCTTTACGACATTCGCTTCAGGATGCGCCGTTTTGTGGGCGGTCTTATTTACGTGGCTCACCTTCGACAGCGTCTTCTCCCCGTCATCTTTGTTGTAGCGGTGTAGTGTGCAAGGACGGGCGTGGAAGAAGTGTCAAAAGATGGCGCTAACTGTTTTAATGACATTCAGACTTTACTTAAATCAATAACGGAGCAGCATCTCCTCATCCGTGGCTCACTAGTGCAACAACAACGCCCGAAATGTGTCCCGTGAAAAACCGTCCGACCGAAACTCTCTAATAACTGACGTTCCTTGGGTGAATAATGTAAACTCACAACACCGGTATGTTTTAGCGCTTTCATGGCGAGTTTACTGACAGATATAAGTAAGAACTTTACACTACTTTATATTAGAAATGGCAACAGTGGGGGATGAATGCCACATAAGAAGATAGAGAAAAAGAAGAAGCTTATGACTATGGTGTCGGCACGGACTACAATGGCGGCCGCGCGCACATTTTCAAGACTTATGCAGATCCCAAATACAGAGCAGCAGGTACCAGAAGGTAAGAAAAGTAGCTTTTGCATAATAGTGCGATACAAAAAGCCAGGTAATATGTCTGCTAATAGGTGCCATTTTGCAGTCCTTATACACACACCATAATAATACTCGTATGTTTAATGCGCCGACAATCCATCAAGCGGTGCGGCTTCACAGCATACAGAAGTCGTACTAAAACATTTTGAAAGATTTTTGAGTGCCGTGTGTAATGTATCTCTTATGTGTGACTGCCATCTACTGGTCACACTTATCATTACACCATGTACCAAATAAAATTAATTCATAGTCGGTAAGCACAACCAAAATTATTCCGTACATTAGGCGCACCATGTTATAAGGCGCACTGTCGATTTTTGAGAAAGTGAAAGGATTTTAAGTGCGCCTTATAGTCCAAAAAATACGGTAACTATCAGGTACGCAATGATGAACCAGTTTTAGTATTAACCGTGGTTAAAAACCTCATGGTTAAATAATCGCATAGGCTCCGCCACACCACGTGTTTCAGTCCTTCTCACTCGCTATAAACGGACATTATGCTGGTACATTATTTTCGGCCCAATCTACAAACCCCGTTTCCATATGAGTTGGGAAATTGTGTTAGATGTAAAAATAAACGGAGTACAATGATTTGCAAATCCTTTTCAACCCATATTCAATTGAATGCACTACAAAGACAAGATATTTGATGTTCAAACTCATAAACTTTATTTTTTTTGCAAATAATAATTAACTTAGAATTTCATGGCAGCTACACGTACCAAAGTATTTGGGAAAGGGCATGTTCACCACTGTGTTACATGGCCTTTCCTTTTAACAACACCCAGTAAACGTTTGGGAACTGAGGAGACACATTTTTTAAGCTTCTCAAGTGGAATTCTTTCCCATTCTTGCTTGATGTACAGCTTAAGTTGTTCAACAGTCCGGGGGTCTCCGTTGTGGTATTTTAGGCTTCATAATGTGCCACACATTTTCAATGGGAGACAGGTCTGGACTACAGGCAGGCCAGTCTAGTACCCGCACTCTTTTACTATGAAGCCACGTTGATGTAACACGTGGCTTGGCATTGTCTTGCTGAAATAAGCAGGGGCGTCCATGGTAACGTTGCTTGGATGGCAACATATGTTGCTCCAAAACCTGTATGTACCTTTCAGCATTAATGGCGCCTTCACAGATGTGTAAGTTACCCATGTCTTGGCCACTAATACACCCCCATACCATCACAGATGCTGGCTTTTCAACTTTGCGCCTATAACAATCCGGATGGTTCTTTTCCTCTTTGGTCCGGAGGACACGACGTCCACAGTTTCCAAAAACAATTTGAAATGTGGACTCGTCAGACCACAGAACACTTTTCCACTTTGTATCAGTCCATCTTAGATGAGCTCAGGCCCAGCGAAGCCGACAGCGTTTCTGGGTGTTGTTGATAAACGGTTTTCGCCTTGCATAGGAGAGTTTTAACTTGCACTTACAGATGTAGCGACCAACTGTAATTACTGACAGTGGGTTTCTGAAGTGTTCCTGAGCCCATGTGGTGATATCCATTACACACTGATGTCGCTTGTTGATGCAGTACAGTCTGAGGGATCGAAGGTCACAGGCTTAGCTGCTTACGTGCAGTGATTTCTCCAGATTCTCTGAACCCTTTGATGATATTACGGACCGTAGATGGTGAAATCCCTAAATTCCTTGCAATAGCTGGTTGAGAAAGGTTTTTCTTAAACTGTTCAACAATTTGCTCAGGCATTTGTGGACAAAGTGGTGACCCTCGCCCCATCCTTGTTTGTGAATGACAGAGCATTTCATGGAATCTACTTTTATACCCAATCATGGCACCCACCTGTTCCCAATTTGCCTGTTCACCTGTGGGATGTTCCAAATAAGTGTTTGATGAGTATTCCTCAACTTTATCAGTATTTATTGCCACCTTTCCCAACTTCTTTGTCACGTGTTGCTGGCATCAAATTCTAAAGTTAATGATTATTTGCATTGAACATCAACATTGTAGCATATTCAACTGAATATGGGTTGAAAATGATTTGCAAATCATTGTATTCCGTTTATATTTACATCTAACACAATTTCCCAACTCATATGGAAACGGGGTTTGTATTACATATTCAACTCAACCCCAGGAGCACTGTGTGGTCTCCAGCTGCACGATCATTAAATGTGATAGAAGGTTTGAAACGGGCCGTCAGCTATAAATTAAATATAATCTTATCCCAAAAGTCTCACCAATGCGGTCGAGGCGGTCAAGGGCCACTGTCTCAAAGGCCCTCCTCATCATCGGATACTCCTCCAGCACCTCATTGAAGTTGTCCACAGACAGAGAGTAGAGACGACAGTAGTTGTCTGCTCGCACACTCGCTGTCCTTCTGCCTCGAGTCAACAGGCAAATCTCTGCAGGAAAGGAAGAAGAGAAATTATTAATGCGACATTTTGCGTGTCCTTATTTAGAAGTATAAGCAGGGACACGCTTAGATGCTCTTTGATGTTGGACACGTTAGAAAAAGGCAAATGGCACAAAATTTAATAAATAAATGCATTTTTAAATAATTACCAACACTATTAATGCATTGATTATATTGGAAATAAAGACATATATGTGTTATTAAATGTTCCATTAATTAATTTAATCTAAATGTATGTTTAATTATTTACATTGTTTGATAACTATTTAAAATATTACAAAGTATTATATAAATATACTACAAATTACGTAAATATAAAAAAACATTATTTATAAGTTCAATAATGTTCATTAAATTATTATATCAATCAATCTTTAAATCATGGTGTCAGGTTCAAACACTGATGACATCTATCAAACAGACAAAGAAGCAAGGAATTAAACAGAGACAGAATTCAATTTAGCTCAATTGAGGAGAAACGTCCTGACGAAAGATTGTACGCCCCCTCTTTTATTTGGACTTTCCCTGATTACATGGCAACAGCTGTTTCTAAAGGAAAGGGGGTCGTAAACAGCCGTCGCCTTTGGTCACAAAACAGTTCAAAGAAAAGGTCCTGCTTCCTCTCCGCTTTGTAGATCTCGGGTCAAGACAAAATCTTCCTGTGGATTACAATAGATCAAAGAAACCGACACCTTTATGTCGCTTCCCATCCTACACAGTGGAGTTTTACAAGCCTTTTGATTGGTAAGATCAAAGACAGCTTTTGTCTGCTCGCCGGGAACTCATTGAAACACAAAGTTTTGTGATAACTTAGATACAATTATTCTGACACATGGAATAATTATTTGAATCTTAAAATTAATATTCAAATAAATGATCATATAATTAACTACATATTGAAATACTTAATTAAATGAATACAATATCAAATATACTTTTACAATAAATAAAGAAAATACACATCTATGGGTTTGATTCCAATTGTAATCAATTAGTGACATGTAAAGATTTATAATATATTTATCTAATTTTGTCCCATTTGACCTGATACTTTTTGGAGCCCATTTTCAAAATGAATACCAGTACATCAAATATAATGTACCGTAGATATTGGGACTTTTTGCAAAAAAATATATGCAATTGATACAAATGTAACATACGTAGATCTATGCAATTTTCACGCATAAAAAATAAAATGGAAAATGGAAATGTTCTTGCAAAGTCCAGAATTATGAAGATTTTATACCATTTTTCAAACGTGTCTTTTAAAAATTAAATTAGAAAAAAAAAGTCCAAATGGTTGCAGTAGTTAGATGATGAAACATGAAAAGAGCATTGCCTCTGAACTCTACAGATGGAGCACTTAATGCAATTTCTGCAGCTTACAGTTTGCCCTGACCTAATCTGCCGTGCCAGATCAGGAAAATTAAATAATGCGCCATTTAAAAAAAAAAAAAAAAAAAAAGAGACATATTTTTGAGGGCAGACATATTGCGGATGGTCTCTCACGCTCTCACTTTGCTGTCCTGTTTATTGATTTAATCTGTTTCCGTATCATGACAACTGCTGCAAAATTTTACCATCCACGTGATTTTTGCAATTTAAGAAGTGACTTCGCATGTGGCCACTTCAAAATATTGGCCACCTAGACAAATGAGCAATTGACTACACAACAAGCTGTCTAAACGTCCGGTCACACACAATTTGAACACGACACAAGGGTAAGTAAAACCCACTCTAACTAACTGATGTACTATGGAATGATATCATTGTAAATAAACAATAACTAAAAATACACACGTCATAAAACAAAACTTTATACTGCAGGACGATGGGAGAGATAAGCCAGCGCAGGCGCAGGAGCAGCCTGCAACGTCTTTGTGGTGGCCATCTTAGTCAGGGCAACTGTCAGGTCAAATTTAATGGAATGTAGGTATCATTTTTAAACGGTTTTCATGTGGTTTATTGTCAACGTCAAAAGCTGTGTTATTAATGCAAAAACACACTTGATTAAAAAAGATCCCAAAATTTTACCGTTTAAATTTTGTTACTAAAGTTTATTTATTCACTGTTTTGTTACAGAGAACAAAGAAATGGGATGAAATCGCTATGGTATGACAAGGGGTAGGATTAAATAAGCTCGGCTTCTTCCTACTCCTTTTCGGACGTGCTGTAATGAAACAACTGGAAATATGTGATGCATTACATTGTATCCAATGCATGTATGAAATAAACTGAACTGAAAGTTATGTATTTATTGTTAACATGTACAGTACAGGCCAAAAGTTTGGACACACCTTCTTTTCAATGCGTTTTCTTTATTTTCATGACTATTTACCGTATTTTTTGGACTATAAGTCACAGTTTTTTTCATAGTTTGGCCAGGGGTGCGACTTATACTCAGGAGCGACTTATGTGCGAAATTATTAACACATTAGCGTAAAATATCAAATAATATTATTTAGCTCATTCACGTAAGAGACTAGACGTATAAGATTTCATGGGATTTAGCGATTAGGAGTGACAAATTGTTTGGTAAACGTATAGCATGTTCTATATGTTATAGTTATTTGAATGACTCTTACCATAATATGTTACGTTAACATACCAGTTGGTTATTTATGCCTCATATAACGTACACTTATTCAGCCTGTTGTTCACTATTCTTTATTTATTTTAAATTGCCTTTCAAATGTCTATTCTTGGTGTTGGCTTTTATCAAATACATTTCCCCCAAAAATGCGACTTATACTCCAGTGCGACTTATATATGTTTTTTTCCTTCTTTATTATGCATTTTTGGCAGGTGCGACTTATACTCCGAAAAATACGGTACATTGTAGATTGTCACATCAAAACTATGAATGAACACATGTGGAGTTATGTACTTAACAAAGAAAAGGTGAAATAACTGAAAACATGTTTTATATTCTAGTTTCTTCAAAATAGCCACCCTTTGCTCAGATTACTTTTTCGCACATGAGCTTCAAGCACACCTGTGAAGTGAAAACCATTTCAGGTGACTACCTCTTGAAGCTCATGGAGAGAATGTCAAGAGTGTGCGAAAAAGTAATCTGAGCAAAGGGTGGCTATTTTGAAGAAACTAGAATATAAAACATGTTTTCAGTTATTTCACCTTTTTTTTGTTAAGTACATAACTCCACATGTGTTCATTCATAGTTTTGATGTGACAATCTACAATGTAAATAGTCGTGAAAATAAAGAAAATGCATTGAATGAGGAGAAGGTGTGTCCAAACTTTTGGCCATGTGGTTTATTGTCAACGTCAAAAGCTACTTTATTAATGCAAAAAACACTTGATTAAAAAGGATCTGAAAACTATTCTTACCGTTGAAACTTTATTACTATCTTAAAGGGGAGCGTCGGTCCTATTCATTTCTAAAGTTATGTCTTTATTGTTTACATATACTGTATGCTGTTATTTCTTCCCCTGTATACAGTAAGAAGGGGAATCGTATGGCCCCATTTGGCGCCGTTTACCTGACACATGAAACGTGACAAATTAGGGGGGTTGGGGGGTGCACTCTCCACTTTAGCCGCCAGATGGCAGTGGAGTGTTGGATATTGTAAAATGTGTTGCAATTCCAACTTTGACCATGGGGTCGGTTGCTATATAGAGTGGCGCTTTCCATCATTTTCTGTGAAATAATGAACCCGACTCCTTCCTCCACCCAGGAATGGGGCCACGTGAATGCCTTCCGTACTATAGATAGGTTATACGTAGAGATGTCCGATAATATCGGACTGCCGATATAATAGGCCGATAAATGCTTTAAAAATGTAATATCGGAAATTATCGGTATCGGTTTCAAAAAGTAAAATGTATGACCTTTTAAAACGCCGCTGTGTACACGGACGTAGGGAGAAGTACAGAGCGCCAATAAACCTTAAAGGCCGGCCCAATCACATAATATCTACGGCTTTTCACACACACAAGTGAATGCAATGCATACTTGGTCAAAAGCCATACAGGTCACACTGAGGGTGGCCATATAAACAACTTTAACACTGTTAAAAAATATGCGCCACACTGTGAACCCACACCAAACAAGAATGACAAACACATTTCGGGAGAACATCCGCACCGTAACACAACATAAACACAACAGAACAAATACCCAGAACCCCTTGCAGCACTAACTCTTCCGGGACGCTACAATATACATTGTCGCTACCCCCCCCCCTGAACTCCCACCTCAACCTCCTCATGCTCTCTCAGGGAGAGCATGTCCCAAATTCCAAGCTGCTGTTTTGAGGGATGTTAAAAAAAATAATGCACTTTGTGACTTCAATAATAAATATGGCAGTGCCATGTTGGCACTTTTTTTCCATAACTTGAGTTGATTTATTTTGGAAAACCTTGTTACATTGTTTAATGCATCCAGTGGGGCATCACAACATAATAATGTGTTAATTCCACGACTGTATATATCGGTATCGGTTGATATCTTAATCGGTAACTAAGAGTTGGACAATATCGCATACTTGCCAACCCTCCCGGATTTTCCGGGAGACTCCCGAAATTCAGCTCCTCTCCCGAAAACCTCCCGGGACACATTTTCTCCCGAAAATCTCCCGAAATTCAGGCGGACCTGGAGGCCACGCCCCCTCCAGGTCCGCATGGAGCAATGTTGTTGTAATATATTGAGTTGGAGGCAATAAACAGGCGAGGGGATGAAGTACGTCTCTTTACTGTAGACTTCAGAACAGACTCACACACTTGACGTCAGGTGAGCAACACCACGTAAATCGTTGGCCAACCAAAAAGTAACCCCAGTACGCTATAGCCAACATTCACCAGGAGATGGCAACAGACAAACAAAGATCACTCTATTACATTCCCGTCTCTCCATGTTTTCTCACCATGGTAACATGTGATCCACATGCACTGTGCGCTGTCTCTGTCCCTCTTGATATATATATATTTATATATATATATATATATATATATATATATATATATATATATATATATATATATATATATATATATATATATATATAAGAAAATACTTCACTTTCAGTGAATTCTAGCTATATATATATATAAATATATATTTATTTTACTATATATATATATATACAGTATATATATGTAATATATATATATTATATATATATATATATATACTGTATATTTATATGAAATACTTGACTTGGGGAATTCTAGCTGTAAATATACTCCTCCCCTCTTAGCCACGCCCCCAACCACGTTGCCCCACCCCGACCACGCCCCACCCCCCACCTCCCGAAATCGGAGGTCTCAAGGTTGGCAAGTATGCAATATCGGAATATCGAATATCGGCAAAAAAGCCATTATCGGACATCTCTAGTTATACGGTATGTTCGGTCGCAGGAAAAATACTACATTTTGACCGGAAAAAAGCATGAAACCACGGATATGGAATCAAAGATCAAACAATATTAGTCCCCGAGTCCTTTTAAGGCGATGATGTGGACAATTTTTTCCCTGCCGCAATAGTGAGGAAAGTTAATCTGCTGAGTGCATGAGCAAAATAAATCAAAACAAGGCCGACTATTAGCAATTCTTCACATCAGCACAAAGTGAAGTGGTGCCAGCCAACAGGGAAGAGTATACAGTATTAGTATGCATTACACAGCAGTGTGGAGACCCATCATTACCTCCAAAATAAGAGCCATCTGACAGCTTGGTGTCTTTGCTGCTTTTGGTCAGCACGCTGACCACGCCGTGTTGGATGAAGTACATTTTCTTCCCGATGGTTCCTTCCCTGATGATGTAGTCGCCCGGCTGGAAGACCTCGAAGCGCAGTTTGGTCAGCATGGAAGTGACGAAGTTGGGATCGGCGTTGGCAAACAGCGGCATGGAGGCGACGAGCTTGCGGCAGTTAAAGTTGATGATCTCCTGACAAGAGACGCCATCGCAGCTGTGAGACGTTTGCAATCACTATAAAAGCAGCGCTCCGTTAATGAGGTCTCCGGCATGAACTAATCAGATTACACGGCTATTAACATTACGGTGGAAAGATACAGACATAGATTAGGAACGTTGTGTTCTAAGTGAAGTGAATTAATGGACTCATATTATGTTCAACATATGGTGAATGTTTGTATTCAACTTGGAGAAAGCAAACCACCAGGTTGAAGTAAATAATGCTTGAGTCCATAATAAATGAAGGAGTCTTAGTTGGACATTCGCATATGGACTGGGGTAGCTCTCACAAGAAGAGGCAATACATTCAGACTTCAGGATGCAAAAGTGATAGCTACAGTCATACACTTGTAAAGAACATAATGTCATGGCTGTCTTGAGCATACTTGCCAACCTTGAGACATTTCGGGAGGTGGGTGCGGGGGGCGTGGTTGGGGTGGGGGCGTGGTTAAGAGGGGAGGAGTATATTTACAGCTAGAATTCACCAAGTCAAGTATTTCATATATATATATATATATCCCTGCGACCCCGAAGGGAATAAGCGGTAGGAAATGGATGGATGGATGGATGGATATATATATATATATATATATATATATATATATATATATATATATATATATATATATATATATATATATATATATGTATATGTATGTATATATATATATATATATATATATATATATATATATATATATATATATATATATATATATATATATAAGAAATAATTGACTTTCAGTTAATTCTAGCTATATATATATATATATATATATATATATATATATATATATATATATATATATATATATATTTATTTATATATATATATATATATAAATAAATGAACACTGAAATTCAAGTATTTCTTTTATTTATTTATTTATATATATATATATATATAAATAAATAAAAGAAATACTTGAATTTCTATATATATATATATGTATATATATATATATATATATATAAATAAATAAAAGAAATACTTGAATTTCAGTGTTCATTTATTTACACATATACACACACATAACACTCATCTACTCATTGTTGAGTTAAGGGTTGAATTGTCCATCCTTGTTCTATTCTCTGTCACTATCTTTCTAACCATGCTGAACACCCTCTCTGATGATGCATTGCTGTGTGGCACGCACAAAAGTGCTTTCATCAAATGCACTAGATGGCAGTATTGTCCTGTTTAAGAGTGTCACAACATTGCTGTTTACGGCAGACGGACTGCTTTACTGTAGACGTTCTTTATATTGTGGGAAAGCGGACTCAGGTCCGCATGGAGCTGGAGGGGGCGTGGCCTCCAGCTCCGCCTGAATTTCGGGAGATTTTCGGGAGAAAATTTGTCCCGGGAGGTTTTCGGGAGAGGCGCTGAATTTCGGGAATCTCCCGGAAAATCCGGGAGGGTTGGCAAGTATGGTCTTGAGTTTCCAATAATTTCTACAATTCTTGTTTTTTTGTGATAGACCAGTGGTTCTTAAAGGGGAACATTATCACCAGACCTATGTAAGCGTCAATATATACCTTGATGTTGCAGAAAAAAGACCATATATTTTTTTAACCGATTTCCGAACTCTAAATGGGTGAATTTTGGCGAATTAAACGCCTTTCTATTATCCGCTCTCGGAGCGATGACCTCACATTGTGACGTCACATCGGGAAGCAATCCGCCATTTTCTCAAACGCATTACAAACACCGAGTCAAATCAGCTCCGTTATTTTCCGTTTTTTCGACTGTTTTCCGTACCTTGGAGACATCATGCCTCGTGGGTGTGTTGTCGGAGGGTGTAACAACACGAACAGGGACGGATTCAAGTTGCACCAGTGGCCCAAAGATGCGAAAGTGGCAAGAAATTGGACATTTGTTCCGCACACTTTACCTACGAAAGCTATGCTATGACAGAGATGGCAAGAATGTGTGGATATCCTGCGACACTCAAAACAGATGCATTTCCAACTGGACTGGACAGATCAGCTTTCAGGAAAAGAGAGCGAATGAGGGTATGTCGACAGAATATATTAATTGATGAAAACTGGGCTGTCTGCACTCTCAAAGTGCATGTTGTTGCCAAATGTATTTCATATGCTGTAAACCTAGTTCATAGTTGTTAGTTTCCTTTAATGCCAAACAAACAAATACCAATCGTTGGTTAGAAGGCGATCGCCAAATTCGTCCTCGCTTTCTCCCGTGTCGCTGGCTGTCGTGTCGTTTTCGTCGTTTTCGCTTGCATACGGTTCAAACCGATATGGCTCAATAGCTTCAGTTTCTTCTTCAATTTCGTTTTCGCTACCTGCCTCCACACTACAACCATCCGTTTCAATACATAAGTAATCTGTTGAATCGCTTAAGCCGCTGAAATCCGAGTCTGAATCCGAGCTAATGTCGCTATACCTTGCTGTTCTTTCCGCCATGTTTGTTTGTGTTGGCATCACTATGTGAAGTCACAGGAAAATGGACGGGTGTATATAACGATGGTTAAAATCAGGCACTTTGAAGCTTTTTTTAGGGATATTGCGTGATGGGTAAAAATTTGAAAAAAACTTTGAAAAATAAAATAAGCCACTGGGAACTGATTTTTAATGGTTTTAACCCTTCTGAAATTGTGATAATGTTCCCCTTTAAACTTGTTGGAGGTACCAAACCCCACGAGTTTCATATGCGCATTCACCGAACCCTTCTTTAGTGAAAAATAAAATGTAGTTTTTCTTCAAATTCAAGACAAAGTTATATGTTTTTGGTAACACTTTAGTATGGGGAACATATTCTAAGTAACAAAGACTTAATTTAGAGTTATTTGGACACGAGGGGAACATATTCTAAGTAACAAAGACTTAATTTAGAGTTATTTGGTTAGGGTTAGGGTTAGAGGGTTAGGGTTATAATAAGGCCATGCCGAATAAGGCATTAATAAGTACTTAATAATGACTAGTTAAGAGCTAATATGTTATTAATTTGCATGTTAATAAGCAACTAATTAATGGTGAATATGTTCCCCATACTTACCATGTTTTTCTACTGGTGCATAAAATGAACCGTGCATGAACATCACCTTGTTCAAACAACAAAACCAACACAGTGCATAAACTCACAACAAATTACACACCTGCAAACCAGTCAGGTGTTGCCGTATCCGTAATACGCAGATAGGGAGAAGTTTGTATTTACACAATGAGTCGGGTGTGTTTTGACCTCCGCCGAACTCCTGAGCCCGACTCACCGAACCCCTAGGGTTCCATCGAACCCAGGTTAAGAACCACTGTGATAGAGTGATTGGAGCACATACTTGTTGGTCACAAAAAACATTCATGAAGTTTGGTTCTTTTATGAATTTATTATGGTTCTACTGAAAATGTGACCAAATCTGCTGGGTCAAAAGTACTAATAACAAGAATAATGAATTTGAATTTGTAACGCACTTTACATTTGTTAAAATCTCAAAGTTTGATTGATTGATTGAGACTTTTATTAGTAGATTGCACAGTACATATTCCGTACAATTGACCACTAAATGGTAACACCCCAATACGTTTTTCAACTTGTTTAAGTCGGGGTCCACGTTAATCAATTCATGGTACAAAGTGCTACAAAGTATAAAAAAATAGGGAAAAAATAAAAATAGAAAGTTAGAATATGTAACAGAAAATTAGAATAGAAATAAAAACATGAAAAATACTAGATAAACACTAGATAACACATAGAAACATAGATAAAATAGAAATAAAAACATGAAAGCATGAAAGTATACATACAGCAATGTTAATATTTGCTCTCATGTCCCTTGGCAAGTTTCACTGCAATAAGGTGCTTTTGGTAGCCATCCACAAGCTTCTGCTTGAATTTTTGACCACTCCTCTTGACAAAATTGGTGCAGTTCAGCTAAATGTGTTGGTTTTCTGACATGGACTTGTTTCTTCAGCATTGTCCACACGTTTAAGTCAGGACTTTGGGAAGGCCATTCTAAAACCTTCATTCTAGCCTGATTTAGCCATTCCTTTACCACTTTTGACGTGTGTTTGGGGTCATTGTCCTGTTGGAACACCCAACTGCACCCAAGACCCAACCTCTGGGCTGATTATTTTAGGTTGTCCTGAAGAATTTGGAGGTAATCCTCCTTTTTCATTGTCCCATTTACTCTCTGTAAAGCACCAGTTCCATTGGCAGCAAAACAGGCCCAGAGCATAATACTACCACCACCATACTTGACAGTAGGATAGTGTTCCTGGGATTAAAGGCCTCACCTTTTCTCCTACAAACATATTGCTGGGTATTGTGGCCAAACAGCTCCATTTTTGTTTCATCGGACCACAGAACTTACCTCCAGAGGGTCTTATCTTTGTCCATGTGATGTCAGATGAAACAAAAATTGAGCTGTTTGGCCACAATACCCAGCAATATGTTTGGAGGAGAAAAGGTGAGGCCTTTAATCCCAGGAACACCATTCCTACCACATTACCTCCAAATTCTTCAGGACAACCTAAAATCATCAACCCGGAGGTTGGGTCTTGGGCACAGTTGGGTGTTCCAACAGGACAATGACCCCAAACACACGTCAAAAGTGGTAAAGGAATGGCTAAATCAGGCTAGACCAGTGGTTCTTAACCTGGGTTCGATCGAACCCTAGGGGTTCGGTGAGTCGGCCTCAGGGGTTCGGCAGAGCCTCTGCCGCGGAGGCCAAGACACGCCCGACTCATCGTGTAAACAAAAACTTCTCCCTGTCGGCGTATTATGGACACCCCCAAAAATTTTCCCTCTAATTTTCCATATGTGAGCAAACGCAAAAACTCCTTGAGCATTCATGTGGAGCGCATGAGCGACGTCAGACCTGCAGCACACCTGTCCCAAACCTGGCTAAATAACAAGTTCAATGTTTTATTATTATAATCACCATGAGATTATTTTCTAATATAAGTGTTTTGGCCCACTTACAATGACTATAACATATTGTTTTTCATGAGCTGTGTACTAGTATTATTAGGGATGTCCGATAATGGCTTTTTGCCGATATCCGATATTCCGATATTGTCCAACTCTTTAATTACCGATACCGATATCAACCAATACCGATATCAACAGATATATGCAGTCGTGGAATTAACACATTATTATGCCTAATTTGGACAACCAGGTATGGTGAAGATAAGGTACTTTTTAAAAAAATTAATAAAATACATTTTCTTGAATAAAAAAGAAAGTAAAACAATATAAAAACAGTTACATAAAAACTAGTAATTAATGAAAATGAGTAAAATTAACTGTTAAAGGTTAGTACTATTAGTGGACCAGCAGCACGCACAATTATGTCTGCTTACGGACTGTATCCCTTGCAGACTGTATTGATATATATTGATATATAATGTAGGAACCAGAATATTAATAACAGAAAGAAACAACCCTTTTGTGTGAATGAGTGTAAATGGGGAGGGAGGTTTTTTGGGTTGGTGCACTAATTGTAAGTGTATCTTGTGTTTTTTATGTTGATTTAATAAAAAAAACAACAACAAAAAAAACCGATACCGATAATAAAAAAAACGATACCGATAATTTCCAATATTACATTTTAACGCCTTTATCGGCCGATAAGGCTAAGTACTATATGTCTGGGTGGGGGTCCTGCTTTGGAAATAATGTGTACCCCTTTCAGATATCGCATTTACCGTATTTTTTGGACTATAAATCGCAGTTTTTTTCATAGTTTATGAAAGTTGCATAATGTTTTTTTCTTTCTTTATTATGCATTTTCGGCAGGTGCGACTTATACTCCGGTGCGACTTATACTCCAAAAAATACGGTAGTTCCCACTAAAACATTCACATGTTGCACAATGAGATGTAAACATGGGATCATGAGCACATTCCTGTAACTTTCTGTTTGAAAAATATATCTTCATTAGTATTTCTTTAATATAATAAATCATTTTTTGATTACGGTTCGGGTTCGGTGAATGCGCATATGAAACTGGTGGGGTTCGGTACCTCCAACAAGGTTAAGAACCACTGGGCTAGAATGAAGGTTTTAGAATGGCCTTCCCAAAGTCCTGACTTAAACATGTGGACAATGCTGAAGAAACAAGTCAATGTCAGAAAACCAACACATTTAGCTGAACTGCACCAATTTTGTCAAGAGGAGTGGTCAAAAATTCAAGCAGAAGCTTGTGGATGGCTACCAAAAGCACCTTATTGCAGTGAAACTTGCCAAGGGACATATAAGCAAATATTAACATTGCTGTATGTATACTTTTGACCCAGCACATTTGCTCACATTTTCAGTAGACCCATAATAAATTCATAAAAGAACCAAACTTCATGAATGTTTTTTGTGACCAACAAGTACGTGCTCCAGTCACTCTATCACAAAAAAAATAAGACTTGTAGAAATGATTGGAAACTCAAGACAGCCATGACATCATGTCCTTCACAAGTGTATGTAAACTTTTGACCACGACTGTATATCCTGGAGGTTGTTTTCCGGCACTTACACACGAAGATTGTACCCTCCTGAATTAACACACACCCAGACGGAGAAAGAAGGAATTTAAGAAGGTGGTTCGGCTCCTCCAAGTTAGGAGTCCTTCATTTTTGACCTGAGCTCCTCCAGGTACTGCAGACCTGTATAAGGACACTCGCTTGTAATAAAGCAACTTTTTGTTCGGCAAAGCGTCTCCGACGTCCTGCTCCCTATTACAGCGTGTCCACATAGTTATGTTTCAAGGATACATCAGTATTGATTTGATTGCATTTCTCAAGCCATTAACATATTTATGACCCGCCGCAGAGCAGATTAGCACTGACCTCTCGCAGCGGCTCATTCAGCTCCTCCAAAATGCTCTCCTCGTCAAACATCTTGCCCTGGTAGCGGTGCTCGTAGTAATCGTGGATCCTCTGGCGCGTGTCGGCGGGGAGCTTGTGGAAGGACATGTACTGCTCCACCTGTTTGTACTGTTGCCACAATACAGGGATGAGAAGGGAGCGCTTATAATGGAATCGTGAAAGGCAAAAATGCAAAGTCATGTCAAATGTAATATATTAATCTGTTTGATGGTTTGGCTCAGGGACGGACTATAATGTGCCTCATTATGTTAACACTCAACTGTCGGCCATCTGTGAAACCTGTCCACAGTGCAGGTCATCAAATACAGTTGTGCTGTGCAGTTAATGCTATTAACTGCTGTGTCCTTCAGCCATGTACTCCTGCTGGCTTTGCTTTTGTCCTGCTATAAAAAAAGTCTGGATTCATATTTCAATATTTGCCAACCTTTTGCGGTTCCAACGGGCAACTTTTCACATTTCAGCAGCCATTTTTTCCCTCACATACCCTAGAACAGTGATTCTCAAACTGTGGTACGCGTACCACTAGTGGTACGAGGGCTCTATCTAGTACAAAACCCAAAAGCAGTGAAGTTGTCACATGGTGTAAATGGTAAATAAAAACAGATTACAATGATTTGCAAATCATTTTCAACTTATATTCAATTGAATAATCTGCAAAGACAAGATATTTAATGTTCGAACTGAGAAACTAAATTTTTTTTTGCAAATAATCATTAACTTTGAATTTAATGACAGCAACACATTGTAAAAAAAGTTGTCACAGGGGCATTTTTACCACTGTGTTACATGGCCTTTTTTTTTAACAACACTCAGTAAACGTTTGGGAATTGAGGAGACACATTTTTTTAAGCTTCTCAGGTGGAATTCTTTCCCATTCTTGCTTGATGTACAACTTAAGTTGTGGTATTTTAGGCTTCATAATACGCCACACATTTTCAATGGTCTGGACTACAGGCAGGCCAGTCTAGTACCCGCACTCTTTTACTATGAAGCCACGCTGTTGTAACACGTGGCTTGGCATTGTCTTGCTGAAATAAGCAGGGGCGTCCATGGTAACGTTGCTTGGATGGCAACATATGTTGCTCCATAACCTGTATGTACCTTTCAGCATTAATGGTGCCTTCACAGATGTGTAAGTTACCCATGTCTTAGCCACTAATACACCCCCATACCATCACAGATGCTGGCTTTTCAACTTAGCGCCTATAACAATCCGGGTGGTTCTTTTCCTCTTTGGTCCGGAGGACACGACGTCCACAGTTTCCAAAAACAATTTGAAATGTGAACTCGTCACACCACAGAACACTTTTCCACTTTGTATCAGTCCATCTTAGATGAGCTCAGGCCCAGCGAAGCCGACGGCGTTTCTGGGTGTTGTTGATAAACGGTTTTCGCCTTGCATAGGAGGGTTTTAACTTGCACTTACAGATGTAGCGACCAACTGTGATTACTGACAGTGGGTTTCTGAAGTGTTCCTGAGCCCATGTGGTGATATCCTTTACACGCTGATGACTTTGCGCCTATAACAATCCGGATGGTTCTTTTCCTCTTTGTTATGGAGGACACAACGTCCATAGTTTCCAAAAACTATTTGAAATGTGGACTTGTCAGACCACAGAGCACTTTTACACTTTTAAAGTGGCATCTTAAGTGCACAGGAAGCCAGTGCAGGTTAGCCAGTATAGGTATATGTATAGGTATATATGTATATAGGTAAATACAGTATAGGTATCTATGTATGTAGGTATATAAAGGTATATACAGTATAGGTGTAATATGATCAAACTGTTTTGTTCTTGTCAAAAGTCTGGCAGCCGCATTTTGTACCAACTGTAATCGTTTAATGCTAGACATAGGGAGACCCCAAAATAATACGTTACAGTAATCAAGAATGCATGAATAATGATCTCAGCGTCGGTGGGACAGAGAAAATGTACCCAAATTTAGCGATCATATGCTCTACACTTTATTATTATTTGATCACACAAAAAGATGTTCCAAGCATTTTTTAAATTTTGTTTTAGTTATCAAGAACATATACTTAAATATCTACTTGTTACTTTGACTTACAATTTCATAGCAATTTGTCTTAAACCTGTTGGTAAAAAATAGAATAATTAAAAATAATACATATAAATATATATACATATACAATTATACATATATATATATTATATGTATATACATATATACAGTAGTTGAGGTTACTGTGGTTTCTCCGTTATACAGTGCTCAATACCGGGGTAGAGCACAATATACGTTAGGTCAGGAAAAAACACAGAGGCTATTTCATCCCCACAAGCCTGCTTCACATGTTTCCCTGCTCTTCAGGGGAGCCCAGATGGGAAAACTCCCCTGAAGAGCAGGGAAACCTGCAAAAAGGGCTTGTAGGGATGAAATAGCCTCTGCGTTTTTTCCTGACCTAATGTGCTTACCGTATTTTTCAGACTATAAGTCGCAGTTTTTTTTCATAGTTTGGGTGCGACTTATATTCAGGAGCGACTTATGTGTGAAATGATTAACACATTACTGTAAAATATCAAATAATATTATTTAGCTCATTCACGTAAGAGACTAGACGTGTAAGATTTCATGGGATTTAGCGATTAGGAGTGACAGATTGTTTGGTAAACGTATAGCATGTTCTATATGTTATAGTTATTTACCATAATATGTTACGTTAACATACCAGGCACGTTCTCAGTTGGTTATTTATGTCTCATATAACGTACACTTATTCAGCCTGTTGTTCACTATTCTTTATTTATTTCAAATTGCCTTTCAAATGTCTATTCTTGGTGTTGGCTTTTATCAAATACATTTCCCCTAAAATGCGACTTATATATGTTTTTTTTCCTTCTTTATTATGCATTTTCGGCCGGTGCAACTTATACTCCGGAGCGACTTATACTCCGAAAAATACGGTACATATATACAACAATACAGTTACAAGCGGCCTTCTGTGGGCAGACATAATTGCGATAAGGCTCTCGATAATGGGAAAAACGCATTTAAAAGATGAACAAATCAGAGGCCAGAAATGATTAAGATCAATGTTACTGTTTTTTTGTAAAATGTGCAGTTAATAAAAGTGTTTTGATGGTGACAGTTTTAAACTATTTAGATTTCCACAAAATGCTAGATCTTTAATAGACAGAGAAGCGATGATGTACTATTCTATCAAGGAATTACCACAGTGTCCAATCAGATGACTTGATGTCATAATACACAGCACGGGGATTGCTATAATCAGGGGCGTCACTAGCTTTTAAGGACAGGGGGGGCTTAGCCCCCAGGAGATGCACAGGGTGCGAGCGAACGTAGCGCACGAGCACAAAACTTCACAAACGGCTAACAAAGACTTAGAAATGATTCATTGTTATTATTATTATTTTTTTAAAAATGCACAGGACGAAATTAAATGCTCCCCGGGACGATGGCTTTTAACCATTTTTTTTCCTTTTTCTTTTTATGTATTTATTAATTTTACATTTTATATTAAATGTCTTGGTTTTTCCTCCCTCTGAAAATCCTATGAAATGTTTAACAAGCCATCCTATAATAATACAACAGCTATTAATGTAACAATACAATAAAACAAATATATTTAATGATGTTTTTTTCATTATTTTAACAATAGGCTAATGTATATTACTTTATATAGATTCTACAAGAAACACAAAACTTAAAAACTAAATTATTTACAATTGCACACACAAGGTTTCGTGCAGCTTCACTCATTGTAAAGGAAGATAATGTGCTTCGTACACCTGCAGGACCGCAAGCAAGGTCGCAGAGAAAATGCGTACTGGAATTTGAGTGATGTGGGCATTTTCTATATGAACAAGTGGAATGGTTTGGATACTGACGCACTAAAGGGGCTCTCTACCTTACGCTATGAAGTGAGGGGAAACTGAGTGAATAATAACAGGTTATATGATTTATTTAAACTCATATGCGGGCCGCTTTATAATGAATATGTCGGCATGTATTTGTAAAAAAAATATATATATATACTGTATATAACACCAAATTATTTAGGGGGGCGTAAGAATATTTTATGGGGGCTTGAGCCCCCCTAAAATAGGCCTAACAACGCCAATGGCTATAATCATGACATTTCTGTTAATGTATCTTTGTGAGGGCATCCCTCAGTGTGTGTATCTATAAGTGTATTTCTCTGCAGTGTCAGGGTTATGTACAGTAAGCACTGCACAGATGCTCACCTCTAATAAACCTGCTAAGTCACGTTCATCATCAATATTTCATCTCTTTGACCTTAGTGCTGCTGCATACTTCATTACCTTTTCTTGGTACTGCCTCCTGGAAGAGTCCAGAGACTGAATGAGAGCGGTGGCGTGGCCCACAAACATGGCGAAACAGGTGGCGCCCACGATCATGCTGAGGATGGTGAGCCAGACGTCGGCCATGCCGATTGGCGGGTACAACCCGTAGCCGATGCACAGCATGTGGCTCATGGCTTTGAACAGGGCGTAGGAGTACTGCTGACCCCACGTGTCGTTCTGCACAATGAGCAGAAAAAAACGCTTACCATTTGGACAAAAATGTCGTGATACCGCAAAGAACATGCTGGCCATTCCTCCAGATCAGTGGACACAAACACATTTGCTTGTTGTAATAAACTTAAAGTACACATCGGATATACAGAAAAATAAATTACTTTCAATGGCCTGTAGAGGAGCTTAATGATTCAACTTCATGTGGGCCATATAACTTTAGTGGCATTCTTTTTAGAGGGCGGTAATGTGTTAAGGCAGGGGTCGGCAACCCAAAATGTTGAAAGAGCCATATCGGACCAAAAATACAAAAAAGAAAATTGGTCCGGGGCCGCAAAAAATTAAAAGTTATAATGAAGGCAATACATAACGTAAGTGTCTATATTAGCCTACTATCAAAATGACTATTTGTCGCAGGCTGACAGAAATGTAATATTTATTCTACACAATTTTACAACAATGGAAAACATTAGTAAAACAGAGGCTTCTCAGAAGGTGAGATAACTCATGGAAATGACTGACTTAGAATGGCCAAAGGAATAGATGTGTGTGTCCAAGTTAAAGGGGAACATTATCACCAGACCTATGTAAGCGTCAATATATACCTTGATGTTGCAGAAAAAAGACCATATATTTTATTAACCGATTTCCGAACTCTAAATGGGTGAATTTTGGCGAATTAAACGCCTTTCTATTATTCGCTCTCGGAGCGATGACGTCACAACGTGACGTCACATCGGGAAGCAATCCGCCATTTTCTCACTTTCGTCTGTGTGTTGTCGGAGGGTGTAACAACACGAACAGGGACGGATTCAAGTTGCACCAGTGGCCCAAAGATGTGAAAGTGGCAAGAAATTGGACGAAATTTGTTCAAAATACGAGGCTGTGGGGAAAGCCGACGAAAGGGTCAGTCGTTTGTTCCGCACACTTTACCGACAAAAGCTATGCTACGACAGAGATGGCAAGAATGTGTGGATATCCTGCGACACTCAAAGCAGATGCTGACATCAACTCCAAAACTGGACAGATCAGCTTTCAGGAAAAGAGAGCGGATGAGGGTATGTCTACAGAATATATTAATTGATGAAAACTTTATTCATTACTCGCGGTTTTACGTAAATTATTATACATAAACTGTGTTTACCAATAATTTAGCTTAAAAACATTTATTTTTTCAATCATTCGAGTACATTCGGGTAGTCTTGTGTAATGCAGTATTTTGTGTCTATTTAGGTATGGTTAACCTGAGTGCTGAAATCGTGGAAAAATATATGTTCTTAGCGCGCCTGAAATGGGCTGTCTGCACTCTCAAAGTGCATGTTGTTGCCAAATGTATTTCATATGCTGTAAACCTAGTTCATAGTTGTTAGTTTCCTTTAATGCCAAACAAACACATACCAATCGTTGGTTAGAAGGCAATCGCCGAATTCGTCCTCGCTTTCTCCCGTGTCGCTGGCTGTCGTGTCGTTTTCGTGGGTTTCGCTTGCATACGGTTCAAACCGATATGGCTCAATAGCTTCAGTTTCTTCTTCAATTTCGTTTTCGCTACCTGCCTCCACACTACAACCATCCGTTTCAATACATGCGTAATCTGTTGAATCGCTTAAGCCGCTGAAATCCGAGTCTGAATCCGAGCTAATGTCGCTATAGCTTGCTGTTCTTTCCGCCATGTTTGTTTGTGTTGGCTTCACTATGTGACGTCACAGGAAAATGGACGGGTGTTTATAACGATGGTTAAAATCAGGCACTTTGAAGCTTTTTTTAGGGATATTGCATGATGGGTAAAATTTTGAAAAAAACTTCGAAAAATAAAATAAGCCACTGGGAACTGATTTTTAATGGTTTTAACCCTTCTGAAATTGTGATAATGTTCCCCTTTAAAGGAAACGGCACTGTGGAGGGAGGCGTGGCCAGCGGCCTGCAAGAGCAGACATCGCCGCCCCTGTCCATGGTGCTGAGGACAGCGCACCGACAGACAGGGGCGTGTCAGTGCCGGCTGCGAGACACAGCTGAACAGGTGATTAGACTTCCCAGGTGGTACGAGTTATCTAATCACCTGTTGTCTTTAACAGTAGCGGCCGGGAACAGGAGAGGAGAAGGATTTTGGAGAGACTGAAAAGTCCTGGAGAGAACGATTATCTGATGAGCTTGTTAAGAAAACATTAAACCTTTGTTCAACTCTGCACGCCTGGCTACTCTGACGTATGTATCAGTGGAACCGCGAGGAAGCGACTTCTACAGGCACACTGTCTGATTTATTACAATCTTTGCAAGCTGGGTAAAGTTTTGCTGTGGTCTAAAACGGTACACAAACAACTATCAGAAATGCAGCCGATATTACCTACAGATTATAAGACATGCAAATATGAATTAAATACACCAAAGACATAAGTAAAGGAAATTAAATGAGCTCAATTATACCTACAAACGGGGCATAACGATGCAATATGTACATACAGCTAGCCTAAATAGCATGTTAGCATCAATTACCTTGAAGTCATGCACTGACCAAATATGCCTAAATTAGCACTCCAACAAGTCAATAACATCAACAAAGCTCACCTTTGTGCATTCACGCACAGCATAAAAGGTTTGGTGGACAAAATGAGACAAACAAGGAGTGGCATAAAATACGTCTTTCTGTGGCAGCCTCGGAGAAAGTTGTACATACAACTATACAATATCCTAAACTAATACCCTACTGTGCAATATTACCCTTCGAATGCAATACACCCGACACTGATTGTTAGTACTCCGGTACTCTTGTCTTGTTCTGTATATTGTACAGTATTTTGTATATTGTTTTGTATATTGTACAGGATTGCTTATTATTTTTATTGGATAGTAGTCTGTTTATTTCAATTCTTATTTGTTATCTTTATTACATCTTGTGTAATTTCTTTTTATCCCATATTTGTTTCCACTACCGCACCTTAAGTTGGAGTCCTTAATCTCGTTATATGCAAATATAATGACAATAAAGTCCATTCTATTCTATTCTATTCTATTCTACATGTACACAAACTACAGTGAATTCAAAGACCGCCAAAATTAGTAGGACAGAACGGCGCCCGCCAAAAACTCACCAGTGAAGCATGTTTAATATTAACAGTGGGATTTCTAACAATTAGGGAGGTTTGTGTCATGTTTGTCCTCCTACAGAAAACATATTAAAACAAAACATATATTTTTCACCTCATCTTTTTCCATTTTCCACTAGGGCGGCGCTCTCGAGCCGCGGGTTACCGACCCCTGTGTTATGGTAAAAGAGTGAAAACCAGGGGACATCAATAAAGTATCAATTTTAACTATTTAAAAAAATAATAATAATAAATAAACTTAAAGTATAGTTGGGAATACAAATATGTAAATAATATACCATTTAAAGGAGTATATTTCACAGTAAAGTCTAATTTTAGGAAGCTGGGACAGGTAAACGCTATTTTTTTTTGTTTCAACTAATCTTTTAAATCATATTTGTGAATGTCTAAATGAATGATTAGCTATCACTGTAAACCAATTTGTTTACATGTACAACTTTCTCCAACACTGCCACAGAAAGACTTGTTTTATGCCACTCCTTTGGCTCGTTTTGTCCACTAAATCTTTTATGCTGTGCGTGAATGCACAAAGGAGAGCTTTGTTGATGTTATTCACTTAAAGGAGTTATAATCAAGCATATTTGGTCAGTGCATGACTGCAAGCTAATCGATGCTAACATGCTATTTAGGCTAGCTGTATGTACATATTGCATCATTATGCCTCGTTTGTACATATATTTGAGCTCATTTAATTTCCTTTACTTATGTCCTCTGTGTATTTAATTTATATCTGCATGTCTCATTACACATTATCTGTATGTAATATTGGCTGTATTTCTGATAGTTGTTTGTGTGCCACGTTGTTCCAGACCACAGCAAACGTTACCCAGCTTGCCGAAGAAAAAGACAGCCCGCTGTTCCCCATTACCCACACCTTCGGCCATTCTAAGAGTTATCTCACCCTCTGGGAAGACTCCGTTTTACTAATGTTTTCCAATGTTGTAAAAATGTGTAGAATAAATATTACATTTCAGCATTTCTGTCAACGAAGAATTGCGACAGTCATTTTGATAGTAGGCTATTATAGCTCATATTGACACTTACATCACGTGTTGTCTTCATTATAACACTTATATCAGGCTTTTCATTTTTGCGGCTCCAGACAGACTTTTTTTTTTTAATTTTGTACCAATATGGCTCTTTCAACATTTTGGGTTGCCGACCCCTGGAATAGGCCAATATCAAAAAAGTAGTCCGAGTGCGTGTGTGTTATATGTGCGTTAAAAAGCGCAGTTAAAGGAACTTATCGTTAACGTGTTATTATCGCGCTAACTTTCACAGTTTTTTATTTTATTGGGACTTGTAATGGTGGTTCTTTGGTCTACACTTTGCATAGTTTTTACAGACCATCTTCAAATCGCTTTCTGACCTATTTACGTGCCTCCACTTCGACTGCGTCTTCTCCCTGTCAGCCATGTTGTAGTTTTTAGCACTTCTATATGGAGTCTATTGACAGATATAAGTTCGAACTATACACTACTTTGTATTAGAAATGGCAACAGCGGAGGATTTTAGCATGCGCGTGCATGTACTAGCCCAGGGGTGTCAAACTCGTTTTCATTGGGGGCCACATCGCAGTTATGGCGGCCCTCAGAGGGCCACTTGTAACAGTGAATAATATATACATTTTAAATTGCTTCATTACACAATTATTTATTGTAATATATTTTTACATACACTAAGAAAAATATGTAGAATTTAGAGTGAAGTTTAGCAGCCGAAATTTTACCATCAAATGTAGCATGTTTTTTAGAATGTATACTGTAAATGTAAATGGGAAAACAGTACCACTGTTTTACTGTAAAATCCACGGTCATTGTTTTTACGGTGTAAATGGAAAAACAATATTACACATTTTTTTGTTTTGTGTTTTTACGGTTAAATTCTGGCAACTGAGCTACCAGTTTTTACAAAAAAAAATGTTTTACATTGTACAATTTCATGGATAAGTTACTTCAAAATCATGAGTCAAGCAGATATTTAAGTACTTATTTTGATGTTTGGAATGTGTGATGATTAGAGATGTCCGATAATGGCTTTTTTGCCGATATTCGATATTCCGATATCGTCCAACTCTTAATTACCGATTCCGATATCAACCGATACTGATATATACAGTTGTGGAATTAACACATTATTATGCCTACTTTTGTTGTGATGCCTCGCTGGATGCATTAAACAATGTAACAAGGTTTTCCAAAATAAATCAACTCAAGTTATGGAAAAAAAAATGCCAACATGGCACTGCCATATTTATTATTGAAGTCACAAAGTGCTTTTTTTTTTAACATACCTCAAAACAGCAGCTTGGAATTTGGGACATGGTCTCCCTGAGCGAGCATGAGGAGGGCGGGGTTGAGGTTTGGGGTAGCGGGGGGTGTATATTGTAGCGTCCCGGAAGAGTTAGTGCTGCAAGGGGTTCTGGGTTTTTGTTCTGTTGTGTTTATGTTGTGTTACGGTGCGGATGTTCTCCCGAAATGTGTTTGTCATTCTTGTTTGGTGTGGGTTTACAGTGTGGCGCATATTTGTAACAGTGTTAAAGTTGTTTATACGGCCACCCTCAGTGTGACCTGTATGGCTGTTGACCAAGTATGCTTGCATTCACTTGTGTGTGTGAAAATCCGTAGATATTATGTGACTGGGTCAGCACTCAAAGGCAGTGCCTTTAAGGTTTATTGGCACTCTGTACTTCTCCCTACGTCCGTGTACACAGCGGCGTTTTAAAAAGTCATACATTTTACTTTTTGAAACCGATACCGATAATTTCCGATATTACATTTTAAAGCATTTATCGGCGGATAATATCGGCAGCCCGATATTATCGGACATCTCTAGTAATGATATAATATTTGTTGCAATATTAGATTAAGTTTAAAATATATGAAATTGCATACAGTACATGTATTTTTTTCCGTCAAAACAGAAAGTTGACTATAATTAGAAACAAATACATGCATGGTCATTCCGGGCCTTTGCGGGCCACATGAAATGAGGTGGCGGGGCCAGATATGGCCCCCGGGCCTTGAGTTTGACACCAATGTACTAGTCAGTGTGTCCCACAACAAGAGGATAGCAAAAAAGAAGGAACTTATTGACGACAACGGCGGACTCGCACAAAGCTATTCGAGTAAATTTCTACCATTTATGGATACATCCGCTTACGTCTCCAATTGGAGAAATGTCACAAGTTGGGTAAATACCAAACTGCTCGTTTGGAGGAAGGAAGGCAAGATTGTTTTATAAATATTTCTGCAATGCCTCCATTAAATTTTCGGGACTTATGCAGATCCACAAAAACAGGTGCCAATAGGTAAGAGAAGTTGGTCCCCTCTAATGGAAATAACCAAAACATACCACCATCTTATTCCGTGTGACCCAGCAATCAGGAGGGAAGTCTTGCAGCATGGGAACCAGGAACTGCAGACAGCCGTCCCAATGACACAGCAGCAGCATCATACCAATCAGGTTCATGATACGCACCATGGCGCTGGCCAGGTCGTAGGTCATGTGGAAAACCTGATACACACACAGATTATCACCATTAATGGAAGTGAAACAATGACATGAATATCTCCTTGTAAATACATCCATGAAATTTGAATTGTCACTCATGCAATCAGAGGATTTGTAAAGTGGAGTCTGTCCTGTGATGATGGCTACAAAACGTCCTACTGTATGTGGACCATAGTGCTCTTAATCTTCTACAGAGAACAAAAGGCTAGAACAGTGTTGCATAATAACCTGTATGCAATATTAGTGGCCTATGGTGAAAGGGCATTATAAAAAAAAATAAGATACCGCCGATATTACGGTTAAATGAGTGTTGGTTTGTGTTTTAGGCTCAAGAGAGTTCTCTAAATAATTGAGAATGACTGTATTAAGGTATGAATATCAAGTGTATTGGAGCAATGTATGCCACACTTACGCTGTGTTCCATTTGTACTGGAAAAGTCTACATTTTCAAGTTTCAACTGGAACGCCTCCCAAGGTCGGATTTCATACTCGCAAAGTTCTCGACAACTCCGAATCGTCTTCCAAATATGTCTACTCTGAGTATAAAAACAATAGGATCTCCTGTAATATCCGTTATCGGCACTTCGGAACAGTTTTTGTGGCACTAAATCAGCCGTATACGTTATATTGTTGGACGTATGAATGCTACATTCCATAGCCCTCCCTCCACAGTGGCAGGTGAATTCACGCAAAACACTTTGAACACCATAAAACTTACATACTTTAACATAAAACTTAAGTGGGTGCTTAAATATCAATGTATTCGATACTTGGACTGGGACTGTAGTTTGTGAACCGCAAAGTAGCCAGGGAACACTATAAGAATATACACTTTGGAACCTCAATTTAAGAACCCCTGATTGTACAACTGTTTCAATTTACAAAACACGGGCCGAATAAAAATATTATAATTGACCAAGTGTCTAAAATGGTTCTCATTCATCCAGGTCATTGTCATCTCACATTCAATAGATCGCAACTGGACTGTTTAGTTTGTCTTAGAAGACGTGTTGTGTCTCATCCGAGTAGACTTCATCAGTTCATGTTCATAGACTTCAACTGGTCAGATCTAGTCTTAGACTTAGATTGGTCAGTTCTCGTCTAGCGGCTGGTGTCAATACCTCAGTAGGCTTCATCGGTTCCTGCTCTGGACTTTGACTGGTCAGATCTAGTCTTCTACTTAGATTGGTCAGATCTAGTCTAGCGGCTGGTGTCAATACCTCAGTAGGCTTCATCGGTTCATGCTCTGGACTTAGACTGGTCAGATCTAGTCTTTGACTTAGATATGTCAGATCTAGTCTAGCGGCTGGTGCCAATACCTCAGTAGGCTTCATCAGTTCCTGCTCATAGACTTAGACTGGTCAGATCTAGTCTTAGACTTAGATTGGTCAGGTCTAGTCTAGCGGCTGGTGCCAATATCTCAGTAGGCTTCATCAGTTCCTGCTCATAGACTTAGATTGGTCAGATCTAGTCTTCAACTTAGATTTGTCAAATCTAGTCTAGCGGCTGGTGTCAATACCTCAGTAGGCTTCATCGGTTCATGCTCTGGACTTAGACTGGTCAGATCTAGTCTTTGACTTAGATTGGTCAGATCTAGTCTAGCGGCTGGTGCCAATACCTCAGTAGGCTTCATCAGTTCCTGCTCATAGACTTAGACTGGTCAGATCTAGTCTTCGACTTAGATTGGTCAGATCTAGTCTAGCGGCTGGTGTCAATACCTCAGTAGGCTTCATCGGTTCATGCTCTGGACTTAGACTGGTCAGATCCAGTCTTCGATTTAGATTGGTCAGATCTAGTCTTAAAGACTTAGATTGGTCACATCTAGTCTTAGACTTAGATTGGTCAGATCTAGTCTAGCGGCTGGTGTCAATACCTCAGTAGGCTTCATCGGTTCATGCTCTGCACTTAGACTCGTCAGATCTAGTCTTAGACTTAGATTGGTCAGATCTAGTCTTAAAGAATTAGATTGGTCACATGCAGTCTTAGACTTAGATTGGTCAGATCTAGTCTAGCGGCTGGTGTCAATACCTCCGTAGGCTTCATCGGTTCATGCTCATAGACTTAGACTGGTCAGATGTAGTCTTAGACTTACATTGGTCAGATCTAGTCTTAAAGAATTAGATTGGTCACATGCAGTCTTAGACTTAGATTGGTCAGATCAAGTCTAGCGGCTGGTGTCAATACCTCCGCAGGCTTCATTGGTTCATGCTCTGGACTTAGACTGGTCAGATCTAGTCTTTGACTCAGATTGGTCAGATCTAGTCTAGCGGCTGGTGTCAATACCTCAATAGGCTTCATCGGTTCCTGCTCTGGACTTCGACTGGTCAGATCTAGTCTTCGACTTAGATTGGTCAGATCTAGTCTAGCGGCTGGTGCCAATACCTCAGTAGGCTTCATCAGTTCCTGCTCATAGACTTAGACTGGTCAGATCTAGTCTTCGACTTAGATTGGTCAGATCTAGTCTAGCGGCTGGTGTCAATACCTCAGTAGGCTTCATCGGTTCATGCTCTGGACTTAGACTGGTCAGATCTAGTCTTCGATTTAGATTGGTCAGATCTAATTAGATTGGTCACATCTAGTCTTAGACTTAGATTGGTCAGATCTAGTCTAGCGGCTGGTGTCAATACCTCAGTAGGCTTCATCGGTTCATGCTCTGGACTTAGACTGGTCAGATCTAGTCTTCGACTTAGATTGGTCAGATCTAGTCTAGCGGCTGGTGTCAATACCTCAGTAGGCTTCATCGGTTCATGCTCTGGACTTAGACTGGTCAGATCTAGTCTTCGATTTAGATTGGTCAGATCTAGTCTTAAAGACTTAGATTGGTCACATCTAGTCTTAGACTTAGATTGGTCAGATATAGTCTAGCGGCTGGTGTCAATACCTAAGTAGGCTTCATCGGTTCATGCTCTGCACTTAGACTGGTCAGATCTAGTCTTAGACTTAGATTGGTCAGATCTAGTCTTAAAGAATTAGATTGGTCACATGCAGTCTTAGACTTAGACTGGTCAGATCTAGTCGAGCCCACTGATGAAGTCTACTCGGATGAGAGGCAAAAGGTTTTCGTAGACAAACCAAACTTTTTCTCAATGTACAAACATGTTCATCCATTTTGTGCCCGGAAGCACGGTCATTGTGGGCGAGCTGATTGCTCTCTCAGTTCAGTGCTACTTTGTGTGCTATTTAAGTGTTTTGTTTTTTTAAAGTTTGCTAGCTCAATATGAGTCCAAAGAAAGCAATTGACAAGCAATGTGTGGTGTGAAACATTCAGGAAGTATATTCAATATAAATATACAGGAATATGAGTTAAAATAAATAATAATATAACTTGTCATTCTGCGATGAGGTGGCGACTTGTCCAGGGTGTACCCCGCCTACCGCCCAAATGTAGCTGAGCGGTAGAAAATGGATGGATGGATAACTTGTCATTATTCACTATGATTATAAATCATTAGAAAACCCTTTGTCAGCGCTTATTAACAAATCTAATTTGTTTCATCAGTAACGCCCGCATTACTATTCTGAAAATCCAGTCCACGTTTTCACTGTAACCCTTAGCAAGGTCGAGTCAGACCACAGCAGCATTAAGGCTACGTTTAGTGCGTTAACAACACTGCAGGGTAGGATGTCCAATTCAACATTTTTTTTTGTCGAATCTGACCTTTTTATGTAATCGTTCACATTCCAAAAAAATGTTTTTCCAGACTTCAATGTGAATGCAAACTGACCAAATACAGACATGGCGTCATGATGTCGTACGTCCTAGAGTGTTTACAGAAGTAAACCAGGAAGTAGACATGCTTTAATTGTAGTGGTCAGAATAATTGTATCTAAGTTATCACAAAACTTTGTGTTGCCATGAGTTCCCGGCGAGAAGACAAAAGCTGTCTTTGATCCTACCAAGAAGAAGGCTTGTAAAACTCCACTGTGTAGGATGGGAAGCAACATGAAGGTGTTCTGTTTCTTTGATGTATTGTAATCCACAGAAAGATTTTGTCTTGACCCGAGAACTACAAAGCGGAGAGAAAGCAGGACCTGCCCAAGCTCCAGGCACCTCTTCTTTGAACTGTTTTACGACCTTTTCTTTGAACCGACCTTTTCTTTGAACTGTTTTGTAATCAAAGGCAATGGCTGTTTACGACCCCGCCTCCCTTAGAAACAGCTGTTGCCATGTAATCAGGGAAAGTCCAAATAAAAGAGGAGGCGTACTCTTTCATCAGAGTGTGGTGGAACTGTACAAAGAGTACAGTCCAGACGTTTCTCCTCAATTGAGCCAAATTGAATTATGTCTCTTTTTAATTCCTTGCTTCTTGTCTTGTTTAATAGACGTCATCAGTGTTTGAACCTGACAGTAGTTGTCTCAGTACTGGCGCATTTGTGGCAATTTCAAGAATTCTGTACAATCAAAGTCAACATTTTGTGAACCGCAGAGAAGATTGGGGACATTTGTCTCGATGTCTGCTCTGAAGAACGTGTTGGCGATCAGTGGTGGAACTTTGACTGACGTGAGTTCCTAAAACATTATTTTCACCTGATTCTGCTAATTTGTCAACTAATTTATTTTGTATCAGTCTAATTCATTGAATATTAATGACTCTTATGATATGCCTCATCATAATTCGCCATTATGCTACCGGAGCACGAGAGAGTTCACACTGAGGTCGCATCATAACACTATCTGATTGATTTGTAATATAAAACTCATAATTATAATGTCTATAATATTGCTGACAGAAAAACTACTTCCAAACTGCATGATAAGCAAAGCATACTACTGCAGTTTTGCAGTACATGTGGGCTACTTAAACTTAATTGATGCATTTTGCTGAATTTCCCCCAGGGATCAATAAAGTACTTTGTATTCTATTCTATTTTAATAGCCTTACTATTACTATTCTAGAGTAGTGTTTTGGGGGCTCCGAAGACTGGATGCATAGTCAAAAAGGTGGAGTTCTATGAGTGTTTTTTATCTTCACTTTTATCGTTTTCACCCTAAAAGACAGGTTATTGTGATAGTCCATATCACCAACCCCTACTGGCCAGGTGTGGCCTGTGGGCCTTGAATTTGAAACCTGTGGTCCATTAAAGGGGAAGTGCACTTTTTTGGAATTTTGCCTATCGTTCACAATCATTATGAAAGACATGACGACGGATGGATTTTTTAACACATTCTAAATATTAAATAAACGTAAATAAAAGTCTGCTTACAACGGAGCCAATGGGAGCGCCACTGGCCTAGTGGTTAGAGCATGGGTGTCAAACTCTGGCCCGCGAGCCAAATTTGGCCCAACGAGTGCTGGCCCAGTCACATAACATGTGCGGCTTCTGCACGCACACACATTAGAATGCAACGCATGCTTAATCAACAGCGATACAGGTTACACTGAGGGTAGCCGAATAAAAAACTTTAACACTGTTCGAAATATACGCCACACTGTGAATCCACACCAAACCAGAACCCTTTGCAGTACTAACTCTTCCGGGACGCTACAAGGTGTGTGTGTGTGTGTGGTAGCGGGGGTGTATTTTGTAGCGTCCTGGAAGAGTTAGTGCTGCAAAGGATTCTGGGTATTTGTTCTGTTGTGTTTATGTTGTGTTACGGTGCGGATGTTCTCCCGAAATGTGTTTGTCATTCTTGTTTGGTGTGGATTCACAGTGTGGCGTATATTTCTAGCAGTGTTAAAGTTTTTTATACTGGCACCCTCAGTGTAACTTGTATCGTTGCTGATGAACTATGCGTTGCATTCGCTCGTGTGTGCGTACAGAAGCCGCACATATCTTGTGACTGGGTCTGAACGATGTTAGAATGGATGAAAAGCGGACGTGACGATAGCTCGTAGAGTACGTTAAAGGTTAATTTGTTCAACTTTGGCCCGCGGCTTTGTTCAGTTTTAAATTTTGGCCCACTCTGTATTTGAGTTTGACACCCCTGGGTTAGAGTGTCCGCCCTGAGATCGGTAGCTTGTGAGTTCAAACCCCGGCCGAGTCATACCAAAGACTATAAAAAATGGGACCCATTACCTCCCTGCTTGGCACTCAGCATCAAGGGTTGGAATTGGGGGTTAAATCACCAAAATGATTCCCGGGCGCGGCCACCGCTGCTGCCCACTGCTCCCCTCACCTCCCACGGGGTGAACATGGGGATGGGTCAAATGCAGAGGACAAATTTCACCACACCTAGTGTGTGTGTGACAATCATTGGTACTTTAACTTTAACTTAACCTACTTTAACCTCAGGGCATTCAATCGATTGCAACTGGACTGCTTGGTCCTGGTTTTGGCACCAGCCGCTGGACTCGATCTGACCAATCTAAGTCTATGAGCAGGAACTGATGAAGCCAACTCGGATGAGCGGCGAAACGTCTTCCAAGACAAACCAAACAGTCCAGTTGCGGTCAATAGAATGCCCTGAGATGACAATGACCTGGATGAATGAGAACCTTCATAGACATACCTACTGTAACTAATCAGTAAGTGTAAATAAATACATTTGATTTTTGTGGGTTCTACCTCCTCCCACTGGTGAATGTAGCGGATGAGTCTGGAAAGGCGCAACAGGCGCAGCAGGCTGAGGATCTTGGTGAAGCGCACGATCCTCAGTGCTCGGGCCGTCTTGTAAAAATCAGAGTCGATGCGAGTCTCCACGATGAGAAAGATGTAGTCCACGGGTATGGAGGAGATGAAATCCACCACAAACCAACTCTTCAGGTACTTGATCTTGATTTGCCGAGGGTCCAAGATGATCTCCGTGTTGTCCTCCTTGACGATGCCAGTGCGGAAGTTGAGGACCAGGTCCATAAGGAAGAAGGTGTCGGAGACCACGTTGAAGACGATCCAGGGCGGCGTGTGCTCGTCCTTGAAGAAGGTGATGCCCACAGGGATGATAATGAGGTTTCCCACCATCAGAAGCAGCATGGTCAGATCCCAGTAGAACCTAACACACACACACAAAACATAGTCCAAGAACAAACACATCAGTGCACAAACAATAATACAGCAAAGAGACTGGCGCGGGTTGCACTGACACAGGAGTTGAATACAAAAGAAACCAATTTGATGCTTTTTTTAGTGTTTAGGATGTAGCACCAAGGGCGGAATATAACAACCAATTTGAGGATGTGACAATCTGGGGGAGGAAAAAAGAATACAATACCCAATACAATGTCCCGACCAGGGGCTGCGTCAGGAAGGCCGTAAAAACTAAGCCAAAACCATTCATGTCATTGATTCGCTAAGTAGTTAGTCTGAACAAACTGCCCAGTATCATGTTGAGATATTATAACAAATATTTAAATTAGGTTTGTCACTTGTTTGAAATATGTAATCACGATTAATCGCATTTTGTTCATAGTTAACTCAAAATTAATTGCGATAATCGCCGATAAATATCATTTTTAATCATTAATACCGTAATTTCCGGACTATAAGCCACTACTTTTTCCCCTCGTTCTGGTCCCTGCGGCTTATACAACGGTGCGGCTTTTCTACGGCTTACGGTAACCAGGGGCGCGCACTACCGAGGATGCGCGAGACCGAGGCAGACATCTGGCGCCAGGTAACGAGAGCAAAACAAAGAGTAGGAGAGCGTCAGCGACAGTTTGCGCGAAGGAAGTGTCCATGCAAACACCCTCAATATGGAAAACAAACGGAGAAGTGCATATGATGCTGCTTTTAAGTTAAAGGCAATCGATCTGGCAGTCAAAGAAGGAAATAGAGCTGCTGCACGTACCCTTGACATCAATGAATCAATAGTGAGACGTTGGAGACGGCAGCATGAAGAACTGAATCAATGCAAAAAGACAAAAAAATCCTTCAGAGGTAATAAAAGCAGATGGCCGGAACTTGAAAACTTTCTTGAGGACTGGGTGAACACACAGAGAGCAGACGGCCGGGGTGTTTCCACCGTGCAGATCCGACTGAAAGCCCAAACAACCGCCAAAGAAATGAATATTGAAGATTTTAGAGGTGGACCATCATGGTGTCTCAGATTTATGAGACGAAAAGGACTGTCCATTAGGGCACGGACGACTCTGAGTCAGCAACTCCCTCCCGACCACAAGGAGAAAATAACAACCTTCCGCGAATTCACACAAAGAAAGATAGACGAATATTCCATCGGACCGGACGAGATAATAAACATGGATGAAGTGCCTCTGTCTTTTGACTTGCCTCTCACAAGGACTCTGCACGAATGCTGTTCGCCATGTCAAAGATGTGAAAGTTTGATTGAATGATTGAAAGATTTATTGTTAATAAATGGGAGGCTTTGCGTTCCCAAACAGTCATCTCTGTCCCGACAATCCCCTCCGTGGTAGCAGGAACCCCTATATACTACGGTAATTACACATCAAAACGCCTGCGGCTTATAGTCGGGTGCGGCTTATATATGGAGCAATCTGTATTTTCCCCTAAATTTAGCTGGTGCGGCTTATAGTCAGGTGCGCCTTATAGTCCGGAAATTACGGTAAGTGTACCCTAGACAGACAATTCTCAAGTTTTAACGCATGAATGGACAATTAATTTGCTTTCACGAAATGTGTTATAAACATTATGCTTTTTTCAACAGCTCAACAAGGACAAACGCAATTTTTTATTTTTTTATTACCTGTTTATTTACATGGTCTCAGTATAGAAATGTACTAAACCACTCCTCCATACGTCATCAGCCGGATTGGTATAAACTACCCTGAACTGTGAAATGTGGTGGAAACACAAACCACACACATCCTGAACTTTTGGTGGAAAAGGGCCTTATGTGGCCAAGTGGAAAGAAGAATGGAAGTTACACTGCACGTGCATTGGGCTCCAGCAGGGCTGGTATCAGCGCAGTAATGACCCCATAATGGCCCCTGAGTTCAGTTCAAAACTTGGGAGACAACATATTTTGCTACACATTCCTAGTTGTCAGGTTTGTCACTGACAGTTTAGTTATGTTTTGAGTTTTCCCTTTGTTTGTCTTTATTTCCTGTCGGCGCTCTTATTTTGGTTATTTCCTACTTGTCTCCCTGAGTACTGTGTCCAATCAGCTGTGGCTGATTGGCACCTGGCCACACCTAGTGTCAATCAGCCAGCTACTATTTAGACCTGCTTTTCCCTCCGGTCAGTGCTGGAGTATTGTCAATGTCGCTAATTATTGTCGAGTTTAGTGTCATTTATACTTGTCGATGTCATTTATACTTGTCGTTGTAGCTCTGTCTACTTCTGTTCACTCTGCTCATGTCATAGTTCATCCTGCTCGTTTCTTGCCACGTGAGTTTTGTTTATTCGTGTCACAGCAAGTGTTTTTGTTTCTTGTCCATAGTTTAGCCTTTGTGCTAGTTTCTGTTCATAGCCAAGTTTGTTCTCCGCCTTGTGTGCGCCTTTTGTTTGTACCCTTTTGTTTGTTTTTGGTTATAGTGTTAAATTAAATCATGTTTTCCTGCTCAATGCCTGCCGCCATCTCTGCATCTTGGGGTTCGTCACCTACACAACCTGACACTAGTGCTCCTGTTGTACAGAGGAACTTGGACCCCTGCAAACACATTGTCACACTCTTACATTGACATTTGAACCTTGCTAGAAAACTTACAACACTGGGCTCCAAACTTGTGATTTACATAACTGAGGTGTTCCTCTCCTTTTTGGCAGATACACATTTTTTTGTCTGTCCAGAGTCGGGACCCGGGGTGGACAGACTCTGTATTTAACCGATGCACCGCCTGTGCATCGGTTAAAGTTAGTTAAAGTCCCAATGATTGTCACACACACACTAGGTGTGGTGAAATTTGTCCTCTGCATTTGACCCATCCCCTTGATCACCCCCTGGGAGGTGAGGGGAGCAGTGGGCAGCAGCGGTGCTGCGCCCGGGAATCATTTTTGGTGATTTAACCCCCAATTCCAACCCTTGATGCTGAGTGCCAAGCAGGGACGTAATGGGTCCCATTTTTATAGTCTTTGGTATGACTCGGCCGGGGTTTGAACTCACAACCTACCGATCTCAGGGCGGACACTCTAACCACTAGGCCACTGAGTAGGTTGGGAACATCTCTGCGCTGCTGACCCGTCTCCGCTCGGGATGGTTTCCTGCTGACCCCACTATGGACTGGACTCTTACTATTATGTTGGATCCACTATGGACTGGACTCTCACAATATTATGTCAGACCCACTCAAGATCCATTGCATTCGGTCTCCCCTTGGGGGGGGGGGGGGTTCTCATAGTCATTCACATCGACGTCCCACTGGGGTGAGTTTTTCCTTGCCCTTATGTGGGCTCTGTACCGAGGATGTCGTTGTGGCTTGTGCAGCCCTTTGAGACACTTGTGATTTAGGGCTATATAAATAAACATTGATTGATTGATTGATTTTCCGTATAAGGATTTATGTACCATATTTTTCGGACTATAAGGCGCACTTAAAATCCTTTCATGTTCTCCAAAATCTACAGTGCGTATAACCCGGTGCGCCTAATGTACGGAATAATTCTGGTTGTGCTTACCGACCTCGAAGCAATTTTATTTGGTACAAGGTGTAATGATAAGTGTGACCAGTAGATGGCAGTCACACATAAGAGATATGTGAAGACTGCAATATGACGCCAGTAAATAACACCAAAACTTTAAATGTTCCATTGAAAATAAAGAACATTACACATGTTTATTCCCATTAAATTCCCATTAATTCCCATGGAAAGTTTCCAACTTTGAATATATATTTTGCAACCCTAATCTTGATTACAAGGAAATAAAAGACCACACTCAAAGACTAGGTGTTAACAAAAACAACTCTACAATGGTAACATCAAATACAACAGATTCTACAATACAACATTCATGCTTAACTTTTCCCTCTATTATTCCTAAAATATGTTATCTCTCCTTCACACCAACATTGTGCTTCTGGCCGAGGACGGCCATTGAAATTCTCATCTGATTTGCTCAAAAGGATGTATTGATTTTCAAGACTGACTGCTTAGGAATCGTCACCAGTGTGTTGATCTCTATCTGCAGCTGTGTGACGAATGCACTTGTGTCATCTACATTGCCTTGTTTTTTTTTCTTTTCTTTCTGCATGCTGCATTAAATTTGTCCTCGAAGCAGGTGATGTATGAAGGAGCTTTTGTAAGCATCTGCTTCAAATACAAACAGCGCGTTAATCAGTCCGATGCACCGCCACCAAGTCAGGCAATCCTCACAAACTCCTACCGAATACGATCTTGATATGCGAGGGTGTGTGATTGCATGCACAATCAATCTCAGAGAACTAATTAACCTACGTCCATCCGACATCAGCCTGGCGTACCTGTCGACCGGCACCGGCAGCACAAATCAACAGCCTCCGGAGATGCACACATAAAAGGTACTTGTGACTTGTGAGAGCGTACAAACACACGTCGTGTGTGGTAATGATCAGAGGAGAATCCACTTCAAAACAGAGCTGACTAAGTTAGGTTTAACAAATGTAATGAATAGGGGTGTAACGGTACACAAAAATTTCGGTTTGGTACGTACCTCGGTTTAGAGGTCACGATTCATTTTCGGTACAGTAAGAAAACAAAATAAAAAAATGTTGGTTATTTGTTTAACACATTTGTAAACAATGGCATAACATACATATACACACAGGGTCCATTGCCAGGGTTAATGTGGTCAACGTATATAAAGTAAAAACTAAATAAGATAAGGCTCAGAATGGTTTCTTAACAAAACCTTTCTACATATGAAGTGCTTTTTTTGATTGATTGATTGAGACTTTTATTAGTAGATTGCACAGTACAGTACATATTCCGTACAATTGACCACTAAATGGTAACACCCCAATAAGTTTTTCAACTTGTTTAAGTTAGGGTTCACGTTAATCAACATTAAAGGGGAACATTATCACAATTTCAGAAGGGTTAAAACCATTAAAAATCAGTTCCCAGTGGCTTATTTTATTTTTCGAAGTTTTTTTCAAAATTTTACCCATCACGCAATATCCCTAAAAAAAGCTTCAAAGTGCCTTATTTTAACCATCGTTATATACACCCGTCCATTTTCCTGTGACATCACATAGTGAAGCCAACACAAACAAACATGGCGCATAGAACAGCAAGCTATAGCGACATTAGCTCGGATTCAGACTCGGATTTCAGCGGCTTAAGCGATTCAACAGATTAGGCATGTATTGAAACGGATGGTTGTAGTGTGGAGGCAGGTAGCGAAAACGAAATTGAAGAAGAAACTGAAGCTATTGAGCCATATCGGTTTGAACCGTATGCAAGCGAAACCGACAAAAACGACACGACAGCCAGCGACACGGGAGAAAGCGAGGACGAATTTGGCGATCGCCTTCTAACCAACGATTGGTATGTGTTTGTTTGGCATTAAAGGAAACTAACAACTATAAATTAGGTTTACAGCATATGAAATAGATTTGGCAACAACATGCACTTTGAGAGTGCAGACAGCCCAATTTTCATCAATTAATATATTCTGTAGACATACCCTCATCCGCTCTCTTTTCCTGAAAGCTGATCTGTCCAGTTTTGGAGTTGATGTCAGCAGGCCAGGGAAGCTAGGGTCGATATTCTTCTCTTGATCATCTTCGGTGGCATAAGGGACGGTGTGAGCCAAGACATCCAGGGGGTTTAGCTCGCTCGTCTGCGGGAACAAACTGCCGCCATTGCTTGCCGTGCTACCGAGGTCCTTTGTCCCTGAATTGCTCACACACTCTGGCAGATTCAATGGGGGTCTGGCGGCATATTTCTTTGACTTTATCGTTGGAAATGCATCTGCTTTGAGTGTCGCAGGATATCCACACATTCTTGCCATCTCTGTCGTAGCATAGCTTTCGTCGGTAAAGTGTGCGGAACAAACGTCCAATTTCTTGCCACTTTCGCATCTTTGGGCCACTGGTGCAACTTGAATCCGTCCCTGTTCGTGTTGTTACACCCTCCGACAACACACCGACGAGGCATGATGTCTCCAAGGTACGGAAAACAGTCGAAAAAACGGAAAATAACAGAGCTGATTTGACTCGGTGTTTGAGAAAATGGCGGATTGCTTCCCGATGTGACGCCACGTTGTCACGTCATCGCTCCGAGAGCGAATAATAGAAAGGCGTTTAATTCGACAAAATTCACCCATTTAGAGTTCGGAAATCGGTTAAAAAAATATATGGTCTTTTTTCTGCAACATCAAGGTATATATTGACGCTGACATAGGTCTGGTGATAATGTTCCCCTTTAGTGTAACATAGTATGGTAAGAGTCATTCAAATAACTATAACATATAGAACATGCTATACGTTTACCAAACAATCTGTCACTCCTAATCGCTAAATCCCATGAAATCTTATACGTCTAGTCTCGTACGTGAATGAGCTAAATAATATTATTTGATATTTTACGGTAATGTGTTAACAATTTCACACATAAGTCGCTCCTGAGTATAAGTCGCACCCCCGGCCAAACTATGAAAAAAACTGCGACTTATAGTCCGAAAAATACGGTACTCAGGACCTTCGTATTGTGAGGCACATGCACTAACCCCTGTTCCACCGTGCTGCCTGTCCGGACAATATGGTAGTAAGAAAGATGAAGTATGCACTTTCGGGGGCCACATTAAATGACATGCGGGCTTGAGTTTGACACGTCTGGTCTACCCAGTATTGTTCAGTAAGTTATTGTGCAAGAAGAAAGATGTTCCATCAAACGCTACCTAGAGTACGCCTCTCAAAAAGGGGCCCCGGTGGGATCAAGTTCCATTTGCTGTATTTCTCTGTTGTCCGTCAAAAAAAGCATTAGCGCCGCTCTCTTCATCCGCCTGTTATCTCTGCAGTGACACAGTGGTCCTAATTGCTCATCCCCTCTCTGGCTAAATCCACCGTTATCTCCTGGGAATCCATGTCATCTCCAGAAGTCAGCTCCCATCAGCCAGATGTTGAGTAGTTAGCATTATGGCCCTGCGCACGTCTTTGTGCTGCGGAACATCACAACAGCTGGGCCAAAAAAAAGTGTGCGGGGGTGGGGGGGACAGTGCATTATGGCCGTCCTCTGCAGAGCCTCCTGTTTGCTCATCAGCTGACCGTGCACGTAACAAACATCCGGCGACTTGCTGGCGTAATCCGGTGCCGTACCCTAACCGTGGACTTCGCCGGAGAGGAACCTTGCACGATTTGGGTCAGAGTGCGACTCGGTTAAAGAGCACCGGCGCACAAAGAGAGAGGAGTTATAAGCAAAGTGAACACAAAAAGGCTTAAAATGGTGAAAAGGAGCTTAGATCAATCAGGACAGCTGAAAAAGAAGGATCACATTTGTACTGGAGATACTTATCTCTTGCTGCCAGAGCGCAGCTGCCTGCATGCAGTCGGTGGCTTAACACACACCTGTACTGCGGCTCAGGACCGCCATCACATTAACTGCCGGCGTCTGCTGCTGTGTTCACTGCAGCCACGATAACATACCACTGTCTCTCAAAAGTCATGATATTGCTGTATGATAATCATCATAATCATAATAATAGATAGTCTAGACCAGTGGTCCCCAACCTTTTTGTAACTGCGGACCGGTCAACGCTTGGAAATTTGTCCCACGGACCGGGGGTTGGGGGGGTATGGTATTTTTTTTATTTTTTTTTGTCATAAGAAAATACAATCATATGTGCTTACGGACTGTATCCCTGCAGACTGTATTAATCTATATTGATATATAATGTAGGAACCAGCTTTGTCTTCATGCTTCCATAGTTCCATGCCAAGTAAGTTTTTGTTTATTGTTCATAGTTTCTGCCTTTGTTTCATTAGTCTAGTTCAGTAGTTCTTAACCTGGGTTCGATGGAACCCTAGGGGTTCGGTGAGTCGGGCTCAGGGGTTCGGCAGAGGTCAAGACACACCCGACTCATCGTGTAAATAAAAACTTCTCCCTATCGGCGTATTACGGATACGGCAACAGCAGAAGTCAGACTGATTTTCAGGTGTGTAATTTGTTGTGAGTTTATGCACGCATGTGTTGGTTTTGTTGTTTGAACAAGGTGATGTTCATGCACGGTTCATTTTGTGCACCAGTAAAAAAACATGGTAACACTTTAGTATGGGGAACATATTCACCATTAATTAGTTGCTTATTAACATGCAAATTAGTAACATATTGGCTCTTAACTAGTCATTATTAAGCACTTATTAATGCCGTATTCTGCATAGCCTTATTATAACCCTAACCCTCTAACCCTAACCCTTTTTTGATTGATTGATTGATTGAAACTTTTATTAGTAGATTGCACAGTACAGTACATATTCCGTACAATTGACCACTAAATGGTAACACCCGACCGAATAAGTTTTTCAACTTGTTTAAGTCGGGGTCCCTAACCAAATAACTCTAAATTAAGTCCTTGTTACTTAGAATATGTTCCCCATACTAAAGTGTTACCAAAAACATATAACTTTGTCCTGAATTTGAAAAAAAAATAAAAATTTATTTTTCACTAAAGAAGGGTTCGGTGAATGCGCATATGAAACTGGTGGGGTTCGGTACCTCCAACAAGGTTAAGAACCACTGGTCTAGTTTGTTCTCCGCCATTGTGCGTGCCTTTTGTTTGCTTCCTTTTTTGTAGTCTGTTAGTGTTTAAAATAAAAGATGTACTTACATTCACGCCTTGCCCGCGCCAACTTTCCTTTGCATTCCGGGAAAACAAACCCCAAGGACCACGTATTGACAGTTACAGTGGGAAAATATATTAAACATACTTGTTGAAAAAAACTTCTGCCTTGTTCTTAATCAGGGGTCACCAACGCGGTGCCCGCGGGCACCAGGTAGCCCGTAAGGACCAGATGAGTAGCCCGCTGGCCTGTTCTAAAAATAGCTCAAATAGCAGCACTTTCCAGTGAGCTGCCTCTATTTTTTAAATTGTATTTATTTACTAGCAAGCTGGTCTCGCTTTGCTCGACATTTTTAATTCTAAGAGAGACAAAACTCTAATAGAATTTGAAAATCCAAGAAAATATTTTAAAGACTTGGTCTTCACTAACTGACAAAGAAACAGATAACAGATTTGGTGTCCAGTTCAAAGTGTGACATGATTTATTTAAAAATTTGAGAGTTGACTTTTGTATTTTACATGAGTTATTATTTGTACAAACATGGTGCAAAGTAATTCATGATTTGTTAAAAAAATGTTAGTGGCTAGCTAGTTAAAATGGGATATTGTGATTTCACAAGACTGTCTTAGAAGTGATCATTTGAAAATGTTCAATTTGAAAAATGTGCACTTAGAGAAAATATAAAAATAAAGTGTTGCATATTGATATTTATCTGTTTCTATATATATTTATTGTGAGAAATTATTAAGATGATCCAGTGATGTGCAGTCACTAGAGGCAGGTGAAGCGGGGCCTCACCTGCCATCATGGAAAGAAAAAAAATGTAAAAAGAAAAAAAATTATTCAAATTGTTATATGTATTCAGTGATTATACTATAAAGTTATTTTCCATTTAACTTCACCAGTTTTAGATTATTTTTATTCAAAATCGCGGAATTTTCACATTTGCCGTTCAAATACTGAGAAGAGACGGTGCGGTGAACAGCAGCCAGTTGAGGCACGTCACTCAGTGCCTCAACATGGATTCCGGACTCGGCTAACTGCTGGCCTGCTGTGCGGTGAGACTGTATTGCTATATGAATTATATTATACATTTCCATAGTTTAGTTAGCTGAGGTATATAATGTACAGTGTATTTTGTCAACAACTGTATGTGTGTAACGTATTTCTTGTGCTGAGCGATCATAAAACGGCTGCAAAAGACGCACTGGCTGAGGCTCCAGTAATCCCGCCTCCTGCACCCCTGCCGTAGAATTGTTATTCCAACTAAAGCCCACACTTAAACTTTCCACGTGCAAGATTAAATCTATTTAAAAAAGTGATTTCATAAGAAGCCAAAAAGTGCAAAAACAATAATGTTGGTGTTGGAGGAGTTGTGAATGACTGCAGGGCCACAACATTAGGTACACCTGCAGACTGCAGGTGTACCTAATTCACAACTCCTCCAACACGAACATTATTGTTTTTGCACTTTTTGGCTTCTTATTAAATAACTTTTGTAACCTATTTTCATGGGCTTTCCTCTTTGTGATGTTAAGTTCCTGTTATGCGCTGTTATACAGTATATGCCTTGAGCTCTTATTTTGAAGGCGCTAAGAGCGGAAGTGATGACACGTTGCGGAGGTTTTTGAAAGAAGGTAAATAAAGTGGTCCTCGTAAAAACTGGAGACTCCGTGTTTGTTATTTTGTAGTTTCATACAGTATAGGCGACATTTATAAACCCTCGGTTACACTTTTTTAAATAGATTCAATCTTGCACGTGGAAAGTTTAAGTGAGGGCTTTAGTTGCGGCGCATGGACTTAATTTCTAAGTAAAGGTAAGACCATAATAACGTTTTTTTTATTAAATGTGCTTTTTTGTGTGCTACAGTTTGTATGTGTAAAGTTAAAGTTAAGTTAAAGTACCAATGATTGTCACACACACACTAGGTGTAATGAAATTTGTCCTCTGCATTTGACCCATCCCCTTGATCACCCCCTGGGAGGTGAGGGGAGCAGTGGGCAGCAGCGGCGCTGCGCCCGGGAATCATTTTTGGTGATTTAACCCCCAATTCCAAGCCTTGATGCTGAGTGCCAAGCAGGGAAGAATGCTGGTATGAGCTTTTAAACATAACCCGTTAACTGCTGCCAATCAAATGGTGAATAAGATACTCTTTAGGGTTCATATGTTTGTAAATCTGACTGTGATGAAGTCAGTGCATCACCAGCCATCAACCTCACCGCACGTCACTGAGATAATCAGTGTTTCCACAAAGATAAATATCATTAATTATTAATAATAACAGAGTTAAAGGTAAATTGAGCAAATTGGCTATTTCTGGCAATTTATTTAAGTGTGTATCAAACTGGTAGCCCCTGCGATGAGGTGGCGACTTGTCCAGGGCGTACCCCGCCTTCCGCCCGATTGTAGCTGAGATAGGCTCCAGCGCCCCCCGCCACTCCAAAGGGAATAAGCGGTAGAAAATGGATGATGGAAACTGGAAGCCCTTCACATTAATCAGTACCCAAGAAGTAGCTCTTGGTTTCAAAAAGGTTGGGGACCCCTGTTCTTAATGAATACTTAGGCCTACTTCGCTACTGGATTTTAATGTGGGCCGTTGTGGTGGCACCTGGCCAGCCAAGTATTTTCGGAGGTGCTACTTGGTGAACACAGTTAGAGAAGCACTGGTTGTAGCGTGCGGTCATGACACCTCGCACACAGCCCGACAACATCTGGGTGTGTCGGCTCCATTCCAATCTGTCCTTCTATGTCAGCACGTTGTGGCGGTCACCACAACATCCCTCCGCCATTAGACTAATTGTGCTGGATTAATCCGACCTGATGTGTGCTTTTAATACCATCAATGGTCATGTTACCCTCTTTTGATTACCCACTTCCCAAGCCCCTGTGGCATTCGCTCTGATCCAAGCCTTCAATCAATCCGCATGACTATGAATGAGATTAGTTTGGTGGCAACATTTATTTTGCCAGCTGAATGTTCACGAGCTGATATGATGTGGTTGTCTTTGCGCCATGTTATGGGTTTTGCGTGCTCGTCCAATCATTTAGCAGGCATGAAAAGCGTGGCCTTTACAGTACGTGTAATTAAGTCTTCAGTGGATCATTTGCAGGAATTAAGCCTTTTATAGCCAAAGGATTATTGTGACACCTGCAGTTTATGCCCTGCCTCAGCTTGCACGCATGGAATACACCTGCGCTAAAGATATTCATGCACTTTCAGCGCTTTGATATTAATGAGGTTTTCATTACACTAATCCAGACCTGGGAAAAATACACATGCGGCCCATTAAGATTTTCAATCCAGCCCGCCGGATGTTCTTCGTGATTCTTTTAGACCTTTAAAGGGGAACATTATCACAATTTCAGAAGAGTTAAAACCATTAAAAATCAGTTCCCAGTGGCTTATTTTATTTTTCAAAGTTTTTTTCAAAATTTGACCCATCACGCAATATCCCTAAAAAAAGCTTCAAAGTGCCTGATTTTAACCATCGTTATATACACCCGTCCATTTTCCTGTGACGTCACATAGTGATGCCAACAAAAACAAACATGGCGCATAGAACAGCAAGGTATAGCGACATTAGCTCGGATTCAGACTCGGATTTCAGCGGCTTAAGCGATTCAACAGACTACGCATGTATTGAAACGGATGGTTGTAGTGTGGAGGCAGGTAGCGAAAACGAAATTGAAGAAGAAACTGAAGCTATTGAGCCATATTGGTTTGAACCGTATGCAAGCGAAACAGACAAAAACGACACGACAGCCAGCGACACGGGAGAAAGCGAGGACGAATTCGGCGATCGCCTTCTAACCAACGATTGGTATGTGTTTGTTTGGCATTAAAGGAAACTAACAACTATGAACTAGGTTTACAGCATATGAAATACATTTGGCAACAACATGCACTTTGAGAGTGCAGACAGCCCAATTTTCATCAATTAATATATTCTGTAGACATACCCTCATCCGCTCTCTTTTCCTGAAAGCTGATCTGTCCAGTTTTGGAATTGATGTCAGCAGGCCAGGGAAGCTAGGGTCGATATTCTTCTCTTGATCATCTTCGGTGGCATAAGGGACGGTGTGAGCCAAGACATCCAGGGGGTTTAGCTCGCTCGTCTGTGGGAACAAACTGCCGCCATTGCTTGCCGTGCTACCGAGGTCCTTTGTCCCTGAATTGCTCACACACTCCGGCAGATTCAATGGGGGTCTGGCGGCAGATTTCTTTGACTTTATCGTTGGAAATGCATCTGCTTTGAGTGTCGCAGGATATCCACACATTCTTGCCATCTCTGTCGTAGCATAGCTTTCGTCGGTAAAGTGTGCGGAACAAACGTCCAATTTCTTGCCACTTTCGCATCTTTGGGCCACTGGTGCAACTTGAATCCGTCCCTGTTCGTGTTGTTACACCCTCCGACAACACACCGACGAGGCATGATGTCTCCAAGGTACGGAAAACAGTCGAAAAAAACGGAAAATAACAGAGCTGATTTGACTCGGTGTTTGTAATGTGTTTGAGAAAATGGCTTATGACGTCATCGCTCCGAGAGCGAATAATAGAAAGGCGTTTAATTCGCCAAAATTCACCCATTTAGAGTTCGGAAATCGGTTAAAAAAATATATGGTCTTTTTTCTGCAACATCAAGGTATATATTGACGCTTACATAGGTCTGGTGATAATGTTCCCCTTTAACATCAAAACTGTAGCCGCCATTATGATGTGCAGTGCTGTTTTTAAATGACCGCAACTCTTTGTTAGAATAATTGTATCTAAGTTATCACAAAACTTTGTGTTTCAATGAGTTCCCGGCGAGAAGACAAAAGTCTTTGATCCTACCAAGCAGAAGGCTTGTAAAACTCCACTGTGTAGGATGGGAAGAAACATGAAGGTGTTCTGTTTCTTTCATGTATTGTAATCAACAGAAAGATATTGTCTTGACCCGAGATCTACAAAGCGAAGAGGAAGCAGGACCTGTCTCCCCTACAGGGACCTCTTCTTTGAACTGTTTTACGACCTTTTCTTTGAACTGTTCTGTAACCAAAGGCAGCACCTGTTTACGACCCCCCTCCCTTACAAACAGTTGTTGCCATGTAATCAGGGAAAGTCCAAATAAAAGAGGATGCGTACAGTTTTTCTTGGTGAGACTGTACAAAGAGTACAGTCCAGACGTCTCTCCTCAATTGAGCCAAATTTATTTCTGTCTCTGTTTGATTCTTTGCTTCTTGTCTTGTTTAATAGATGTCATCAACGTTTGAACCTGACAGTAAGTGTCTACATTTTGCATTATATTTATTATTTTACTTATTTTTTGTCTGGTTTTGTATTTGTTTTGTATCATCCCGTGAGGTGTATATTACTTTTCTTGTTCGGTTTGTACTTCATGAAGTTTTGCACTTGTTGGTTTTTTTGTGTGTTTTCATTATATTTGGATGTATTTGTTTGGTTTATATGTTGTGAATCTGGGCTATCCATTAACTACTTATTATGTTGAAGGGGGCAGGACATATAAGATTTTCTTCATCCTGTTCCTTCTCAAGCATAGGTGTGTAAATATATGTTTTGGTGCCAAAGTTTAATTGTCTATTGATCAAAAATGCACATCAATGAAGGAGATAAATAAAAAAAATGAAATGAATGAACTTAAAAAGTGGCTTTGGAGCAATCAAAGCTGCTCACACGGTCACTGAGGTGGACACTATGATTGACACTTAATGTGTATTATATTTATCCATGAGAGCATTTTGTTGTAAACTGTGAGGTGTTTCTGTTAAAATCATGGTTGTGTTTTACAAATGATGACAGATGTGAACAAGAGCATGTATTGTCTGTGTTATGATGTAAACATAACATCATATATTATTTTATATTATGTGTCAATGAAAGGGCATTTTATGACGTTTCTTAATTTGATTACATGCTATAGTATGATTTTATTGTTAAAATTTTATTGCATGATTTTTGTATCCCTTTAATTTAGGTAGCCAGGGACTGCAGATGGAAATGAGCTACTTAGCTATAATCTGGTGCAGAACATATCAGATTTTTACAACATATTTCTGCATAAAAGTGATAATATATCATATTGTAGGTGTTTATTACACTTTCCATTCATATTTTGCTGTTTGTTACATTTTTGTTGTGTTTTGCTTGATTGTAAAAAGCTGCTCTGACATGTATAAAGAAGATATGTTCATATGTTGTTAATATTCAGTGTTTTATTGTTCATAGTTGACATTGTAAATCCCACTTTCTTTATTTTCATGTACATTTTTGGGTGTGCCATTCAGCAAAAATCTGTAAAATTCCATTCCGTTTTTTTTTTTAGGTGGTCTGTCATAACTTTTTTAGATCGGACATTGTGAGTTCTGGTATTAGTGTTCCGGAAAAAAAGGGACCCAAACACACATTCTGTACAGCAGATTTTTACAGCCAAATGTGTATATATCAATTATACACACATACACATTGGGCCCCCAGACACATTTTTTCTCTCAATGTGGCCCCCGAGTCAAATATTTGCCAAGCTCTGCACAAAAGCTTGTTTCTATTGTTTTGGTTACCTTATTGAGGGGGTTTGGTAGAAGCTCATCACAGGTAAATTAATTTGCACGAGTAGGAATTGTTAATTATAGATTTAATATTTTCATAGCTAGAGCTTAAAAAATGGTTTATGACTTTATTATTATTATTATGAGATATTATAATTGTTTCTAAATGTAAAATACTTCCTTGTAGTCTACATAACATGTAATGGTGGTTCTTTGGTCAAAATGTTGCATCGATGATGTTGATGGAGCTAACTGTTTTAATAAAATTCAGACTTTACTTCAATCAATAACGGAGCAGCATCTCCTCATCCTCAATGTGTCCCGTGAAAAAACGTCCGACCGGAACTCTCTAATGACTAAAGTTCCTTGGGTGAATAAAGTAAACTCACTACACCGGTATGTTTTAGAGCTTTCGTGGCGAGTTTACTGTCATAGATAGGATTTCAGTCACCTGAAATGGTGTTCACTTCACAGGTGTGCTTGAAGCTCATGGAGAGAATGCCAAGAGTGTGCAAAGCAGTAATCAGAGCAAAGGGTGGCTATTTTCAAAAAACTAGAATATAAAACATGTTTTCAGTTATTTCACCTTTTTTTGTTAAGTACATAACTCCACATGTGTTCATTCATAGTTTTGATGTGACAATCTACAATGTAAATAGTCATGAAAATAAAGAAAACGCATTGAATGAGAAGGTGTCTCCAAACGTTTGGTCTGTACTGTATGTATTTTTTAACCTCAAGGGATCCCTTCAAGTTTGGCCTGGGAGACCTGGGAGGGTCGCAGTCATAAAAATGTTAAAAAATAAGTCATATGTATATATATTCGTTTTAAGACTTATAACTTCAGATCAATCAGGGCATACACATTTATACATTTAATTTATGTTTTATGCCTTTTCCGTTGAAGAAAACACTGTTTTTAATGTAGAAAACCAAATTAAAAATATGCAATGATTCACTGTGAAGTAATTGGAGCCTTAAATAGGTCAATATTTCATAACAACATTGATTTTGATTCATTACTTTTTGAGCAATAACTGTTTAAAAAAAAAAAAATCCCACAAAAATTCTCAGGGATTCAAAGGGGCCTCAGTCATAAAAGTGTTAAAAATAAGTCATACATTCTTTTTTTTAACTTTCAACGCTAAAATCTCTAAACCAACTTTAGATCTATTCAAATATGTGTAATATTGTTTTTCCATTTACAGGAATACACCAAAAAAACAACGACCGTAGATTTTACAGTAAAACAGTGGCACTGTTTTCCCATTTACATTTACGGTATATATTGTAAAAAAACATCTTACATTTTATGGTAAAATTTCGGCAGCTAAACTTTACTCTAAAACAGGGGTGTCAAACGTACAGCCCGAGGGCCTGGGTCAGGCCCGCGAACATGTTTTATCCGGCCCACGGGATGGGTTTGCTAGGTATAAAAATTAACCTGAAATTTTTGAATGAAAGAAACTGCTGTTCTAAATGTGTCCACTAGATGTCACATTAGCAAGTCTTTGTATCTTTGTAGATCAGGGGTGCTCATTACGTCGATCGCGATCTACCGATCGATCTCGGAGGGTGTGTCAGTCGATCACCAGCCAGGCATTAAAAAAATAGTCCTAAAAATGAGCGATCATAAATCTTCACTATGACGTCACTTTCGTCACTTGATTGACATTCACGGCACCCGAGGGTCTTCTGAGATGACGCTGGCTGCTGCCAGATCATTAAAATTACCGACTGGAAGGCGAGAAACACTTTATTTCAACAGACTCTGGCGCTGTACCTGTCGTCAAAACTCCAAAGACCGACTGCACAGTTGCACAATAAAAGCTCTGCTTCATCCTGCCTGCGCTACCAAAATAAGAGTCTCAGAAAGCTGGCGTGCACAAGCTAGCAAGCTACGGAGTTTGCCGACAATGTATTTCTTGTAAAGTGTATACAAAGGAGTACGGAAGCTGGACAAATAAGATGCCAAAAACCAACCACTTTCATGTGGTATTGGAGGACTTTTTTTCTCCTCTATTCGAAAATGTGGACGTTATCATCACCACTGTCTGATTCCAATCAATGCAAGTCATCACAATCAGGTAATACACCAACTTATATTCTTGTCTTCATGAAAGAAAGGAATCTATATGTGTTAAACATGCTTGTATTATCTTTAACCACCTTTAACTTGGTAACAATATTAACTATATGTGTTAAACATGCTTGTATTATCTTTAACCACCTTTAACTTGTTAACAATATTAACTATATGTGTTAAACATGCTTGTATTATCATTAAACACCTTTAACTTGTTAACAATATTAACTATATGTGTTAAACATGCTTGTATTATCTTTAACCACCTTTAAGTTGTTAACAATATTAACTATATGTGTTAAACATGCTTGTTTTATCTTTAACCACCTTTAAGTTGTTAACAATATTAACTATTTGTGTTAAACATGCTTGTATTATTTTTAACCACCTTTAACTTGTTAACAATATTAACTATATGTGTTAAACATGCTTGCATTATCTTTAAACACCTTTAACTTGTTAACAATATTAACTATATGTATTAAACATACTTGTATTATCATTAAACACCTTTAATGTATTAACAATATTAACTATATGTGTTAAACATGCTTGCATTATCATTAAACACCTTTAACTTGTTAACAAAAACATATATTTCATAAATAAGTAAATATAAATTATATATATGAATGAGGTAGATCCCCACGACTTGATCAATTGAAAAGTAGCTCGCCTGCAGAAAAAGTGTGAGCACCCCTGTTGTAGATGATGCTACATATGTATAAAATAAACCACATGTTAGTACATCATCCATCCATCCATTTTCTACCGCTTAGGCGGGGTACACCCTGGACAAGTCGCCACCTCATCGCAGTGTTAGTACATCAGTCAAGGAAAATGATCAAACTATAAGAATAACATTCTATAATTTGATTTTGATATAATTTTTTTTATCTTGATAGATTGAAAATGAACACCAATGAGTTGACTGATGAACATTATGACATAATTTATTCAGAAAATATAAAGAACGACAAATAAAGTATTTATACTATTAACCGCAACAGGTAATTGTAAAAAAAAGAAAAAAGAAAAGAAACATTATGATTTGTTCAATTTCAGAATGTGCTTGTTCTATTTTTAAACAAAGAAAACAATCTGAAGTTGTCTTTATTTTTAAGTTATCGTGCTGTGATTTTACCAGTCCGGCCCACTCCATGTGGCCCCCCCATCTAAAATAAGTTTGACACCCCTGCTCTAAAATCTGCATATTTTTCTTGCAGTGTACGTAAAAATATATAACAATAAATGATTGTGTAATGAAGCAATTTAAAATGTATATAACAAGTAGTAAAAATGAGAGAGTAATTACCTAAAGTCGCTGTACGGATGAATAATCCAGAAGCCGGCAGACTTGACGCGTTCCCGCTCGTGTTCCACCGCCCTCTCGCTGCCCAACATCCGCAGAGAGAACTTGTTGACTCCCGGCTGGAGCATGGCCCCGAACTGCCGGTGCATGAAGCCGGCTTGGTACAGCCGCTCATCCTCGGGGATGATCTGCTCGCTTCCCTCCAACTTGATGAAAGTCGCCTGCTCGAAGGCGGCGCCACTCACGCCCGCCGCCGCCGCCGCCGCCGGGCCGCGCTCGCCGGGGGAACTTTCGTCCACACCGGCGTCCGCCTCCGGGATGAGGCAGCGCTGCTCCGCCGGATCTGCCCCGGGGGGACGACGCCCGCTGACGGACGAGATGCTGCTCCTGAAGCGGCGGCAGTCTCCGTTCACGCTGGTCTTCCCGGACACGTCCCGGTCCTCCTCCGCGCTCCTGCAACTGTTGGCGGGGGACAAATGTCTCATCACGATACTTTTCCTCTTCGTGTCCTTGTCGCCGGCGTCCCATTCGGCTTTTTGGCCCATGTTTTGCGGCAGGCTGTAAAGCCGCTTGCGCATGGAAGACTGGAACCTTTCCATGTCAGCGCATGCGGGGAGGATGAATCATGCGGGAGTCAGGCGAACATCCGCAGGGCAGCTTCCGCACTCCGGGACCGGCCTCCCAGTGCCACACATGGGGGGATGCGTCAAGAGGGAAAAGGGTCCGGGAGGCTGCAGGTAAAAAGGTGTGGAAGACGCGGCATCGCGATGCTGCATGACGGCCGTCGGACGTGCGGGGAAGTGAGAGCTCGTGGATGTGGAGCTCAATGACACAGTGGGTGTCCGCCTCCCTGCCCCGTGGAAACATGCGCGGTGTCAACACGAGGCGGTGACACGCATGCACGTGCACCTGCTTCCGGGTTCCATTAGTACACCTGCGCAATTTAAACATCCACGAACATCAACATCAACATCAACATCAACATCAACATCATGTTGATGTTGATGTTCATGTTCACATTCATGTTCATGTTGTACATGAACATTAACATGAACATCAACATCATGTTGATGTTGATGTTCATGTTCATGTTCATGTTCAACATCAACATGAACATCAACATGAACATCAACATCATGTTGATGTTGATGTTGATGTTCATGTTCACGTTCATGTTCATGTTGTACATGAACATCAACATGATGTTGATGTTGAACATGAACATCAACATGATGTTCATGTTCACGTTGATGTTGTACATGAACATCAACATCATGCTGATGTTCATGTTCATGTTGTACATGAACATCAACATCATGTTGATGTACACGCTCACATTGATGTTGAACATCAACATCATGTTGATGTTGATGTTCATATTCAATATCAACATGAACATCAACATCAACATGAACATCAACATGAATATCAACATCATGTTGATGTTCATGTTGTACATGGACATCAACATCAACAAGAACATCAACATCATGTTGATGTTCATGTTCACGTTGATGTTGAACATGAACATCATGTTGATGTTGATGTTCATGTTCACGTTCACGTTGATGTTGAACATGAACAAGATCATCATGTTGATGTTCATGTTGTACATGAACATCAACATGAACATCAACATCATGTTGATGTTGATGCTCATGTTCACGTTCATGTTGATGTTGAACATGAACATCGACATCATGTTGATGTTGTACATGAACATCAACTGTTCATGTTGTACATGAACATGAACATGAACATCATCATCATGTTGATGTTCATGTTCACGTTGATGTTGAACATGAACATCATGTTGATGTTCATGCTGTACATGAACATCAACATGAACATCAACATCATGTTGATGTTGCTGTTCATGTTCATTTTCACGTTCACGGTGATGTTGAACATGAACATCGACATCATGTTGGTGTTGATGTTCATGTTGTACATGAACATCAACATGAACATGAACATGAACATCATCATCATGTTGATGTTCATGTTCACGTTGATGTTGAACATGAACATCTTGTTGATGTTCATGTTGTATATGAACATCAACATGAACATCAACATCATGTGAATGTTCATGTTCACGTTGATGTTGAACATGAACATCAACATCATGTTGATGTTCATGTTGTACATGAACATCAACATGAACATCAACATCATGTTGATGTTGATGCTCATGTTCACGTTCATGTTGATGTTGAACATGAACATCGACATCATGTTGATGTTGTACATGAACATCAACTGTTCATGTTGTACATGAACATCAACATGAACATGAACATCATCATCATGTTGATGTTCATGTTCACGTTGATGTTGAACATGAACATCATGTTGATGTTCATGCTGTACATGAACATCAACATGAACATCAACATCATGTTGATGTTGCTGTTCTTGTTCATTTTCACGTTCACGGTGATGTTGAACATGAACATCGACATCATGTTGGTGTTGATGTTCATGTTGTACATGAACATCAACATGAACATGAACATGAACATCATCATCATGTTGATGTTCATGTTCACGTTGATGTTGAACATGAACATCTTGTTGATGTTCATGTTGTATATGAACATCAACATGAACATCAACATCATGTGAATGTTCATGTTCACATTGATGTTGAACATGAACATCAACATCATGTTGATGTTCATGTTGTACATGAACATCAACATGAACATCAACATCATGTTGATGTTGATGCTCATGTTCACGTTCATGTTGATGTTGAACATGAACATCGACATCATGTTGATGTTGATGTTGTACATGAACATCAACAGTTCATGTTGTTCATGAACATCAACATGAACATGAACATCATCATCATGTTGATGTTCATGTTCACGTTGATGTTGAACATGAACATCATGTTGATGTTCATGCTGTACATGAACATCAACATGAACATCAACATCATGTTGATGTTGCTGTTCATGTTCATTTTCACGTTCACGGTGATGTTGAACATGAACATCGACATCATGTTGGTGTTGATGTTCATGTTGTACATGAACATCAACATGAACATGAACATGAACATCATCATCATGTTGATGTTCATGTTCACGTTGATGTTGAACATGAACATCTTGTTGATGTTCATGTTGTATATGAACATCAACATGAACATCAACATCATGTGAATGTTCATGTTCATGTTCACGTTGATGTTGAACATCAACATCAACATCATGTTGATGTTCATGTTGTACATGAACATCAACATGAACATCAACATCATGTTGATGTTGATGTTCATGTTCACGTTCATGTTGATGTTGAACATGAACATCGACATCATGTTGATGTTGATGTTGTACATGAACATCAACTGTTCATGTTGTACATGAACATCAACATGAACATCATCATCATGTTGATGTTCATGTTCACGTTGATGTTGAACATGAACATCATGTTGATGTTCATGCTGTACATGAACATCAACATGAACATCAACATCATGTTGATGTTGCTGTTCATGTTCATTTTCACGTTCACGGTGATGTTGAACATGAACATCGACATCATGTTGGTGTTGATGTTCATGTTGTACATGAACATGAACATGAACATGAACATGAACATCATCATCATGTTGATGTTCATGTTCACGTTGATGTTGAACATGAACATCTTGTTGATGTTCATGTTGTATATGAACATCAACATCATGTGAATGTTCATGTTCATGTTCACGTTGATGTTGAACATGAACATCAACATCATGTTGATGTTCATGTTCATGTTGATGTTGAACATGAACATGAACATTTCTCATAGTCATGCACATCGACGTCCCATAGGGGTTGTGAGTTTTTCCTTGCCCTGGTGTGGGCTCTGTACCGCGGATGTCGTTGTGGCTTGTGCAGCCCTTTGAGACACTCGTGATTTAGGGCAATATAAATAAACACTGATTGATTGATTGATTGATTGATACCGGTACCAAAATATTGGTATGGGGACAACCCTAACTAATATATTCCTTACATTAGATACTGAAGTCCTTTTAAAACTTGACATGTGAGGAGTATCTGGGACATGACTTATTATCTCCGCATTCAAAAAGCTTTAATATTTTAATGTCGGTTTACTTATGACTGCTGAGAATGATCAAAAATGACTTCAAGTGAAGTTTTGATGTGTCTGATTCTTGTAAACATTCATTATAAATCTCCATGTGAGCGGACGGTGTTTGACCGCACGTAGAAACCCTAAAGTTGTGTTCAATAGGATTATTGCTCTTCTTTCTTTGAATCGAATCGTTTTAGCAGCAGAAAAAAAAACTATTGTCGTCAGTTCAAACGGGGAGAAGGAAAGGCTTATTTATTTTGTTTTGGATTTGAAAATGGTGTGTTGGGCAAGATTAATTTGGCCATTTGGCCAGTGCAGCTTTATGCATGTGCCACTTAATGGAGAGTCTCTTACAAACTGCCAACAAATCCTCCATATTTAAGCAGATCACTCCATCTTTAATCATCTCATTCTGTGTGTGTGCTGCATGGACAGCTGTCAGTCACAACCCAGCTGAGGAAGTCAGGAATAAAAGCAATCCTCAACTCTGCGCTCATGACTGGACAATTGTTAGGTGACCTCAACGTTTCATTGATCAGTTGGGATCAAATCGCATCATTTTCGCTCTGCTTCAGTCACATCTTAGCCCGTTTTCATTGCAAAATAATTATAAATAATTGTAAACTCGGCTTTTGTCGTATGCTGACATGTTGTGAAGTATTTGTGATTACCAAAGATGTGGAGGACCTCAGGTAACTTCAATACACAAAGCAACGTAACACAAACTAGTGCTAGCGAGAGTTGTCCCCACACCAATATTTTGGTACCAAAATGTATTTCTATACTTTTGATACTTTTCTAAATAAAGGGGACCACAACAAATCATAGTGTGCATTAAACATATGTTTATTATTGTAACTTAGTCCTTAAATAAAATAGTGAACATACAAGACAACTTGTCTTTTAGTAGTAAGTAAACAAACAAAGACTCCTAATTAGTCTGCTGATGTATGCAGTAACATATTGTGTCATTTATCTACCTATTATTTTGTCAACATTATGAGGGACAAACTGTAAACATTTATTATTAATCCATTTGTTCATTTACTGTTAATATCTGCTTATTTTCTGTTTTAACATGTTCCAGTGTTTCCCACACATTCATTTATTTGTGGCGGCCCGCCACGAAAGAATTACGTCCGCCACAAATGGATTTTTCGGCTTTTGACTCGCTCGACCGCTCATAAAAGCGTGGTAGCATTGCTTCATTTTTACAGGTGTTATAGGTAGATAGGTTATAGCTGCATCGCTCGCGGCTCGTCATATATTTAATGTTAATCCGCGATTTCACCGAGCGTTTCACTGACGGTTTCGCCTGACGCTGCTTCATTAACACCGCCGCTGTTTGACTCGGTCACCTGTTTTCATACCGACGAGCTAACGTGTCCAGGTTATAACCCTGTTGTCAATAAACACACATGGACTGAAGCTAAATTGTCCACTGTCCACTGCAGCATGTGAATGCAATGAAAATAATAAAATCTGAGCCAACCAGCTGTTAAAATGTTGTCCAGGTTAATGTTTTGGCCATTAAAGGCCCTTCATTTCAAGATTTCAACTGTGATCGGGCTTTAAACAGGTGGCTGACCTGTTCAGATGAGTGTAACTGCTACTGGTCAAATAATGTGAAATAGCATTTAATTTTACATGTATGCAATGCCATTTAAATGTAATTATAGATAATAATAATAATAATTATTGTGTAGTGTTGTAAATAGTCAACGGGAAGAATTTTAGTAAGATATAAGCCATGAGCACTACACAGCCAGAAAAAAACCTAGGCAGGACAAGTAAAAATATTGGGGCAAGTAGATTTGAGAAGTCGGGCAAGTAGAAAAAAACCTTAACGTTGAACCCTGCATGTGTTGAGCTGCTGGTTAGACGGCACTGTACATAGAGCGCTTCTGCTCTTTAGTAATAAATTCTAATGTTGGATGTTCACTCCTTCACACAGATGAGTATAGAAAAATATTTTCAACGGCCGAAAAGGGCTGGACTTGGAGAGGAGGTAGGCCTACAGTCCGGACCACAGGTACGACCTGTTCAGCAGCAGCAGGAGGAGGAGGAGGAGGTTGACTGACTGTGGCAGGACACCTCTGCCTCTGTTTCACTTCATGTTGCTGGTAAATAATATGGTTGTAGTAGTAGGCTAAAGTTAAATTATTTAGTATTCACTAATTAAAGGGGCAGAGATTTAAGAGACATTTTAGCTTTTATATTTTATAAGATATATTTTTTGTAAGAACCACAATTAATAAATATATTTCAGTGAATCACTAATTGTTGAAATCTGTATATAAATATGTACATAAAATGTTGTAATTATATTCCAACTTCGCGTTCTTCTTGGTCATCGCCGCTGCCGCCCCCCCGCCCCCTCCCCGACCACACCACCACAAATAGATGCCTGTCCTGTGGGAAACACTGTGTTCTATCTACACTTCTGTTAAAATGTAATAATCACTTATTATTCTGTTGTTTGGATACTTTACATTAGTTTTGGATAGAGATGATAAATGCGTTAAAATGTAATATCGGAAAATATCGGTATCGTTTTTTTATTATCGGTATCGGGTTTTTTTTGTTTTGTTTTTTGTTTTTTTATTAAATCAACATAAAAAACACAAGATACACTTACAATTAGTGCACCAACTCAAAAAACCTCCCTCCCCCATTCACACTCATTCACACAAAAGGGTTGTTTCTTTCTGTTATTAATATTGTGGTTCCTACATTATATATCAATATATATCAATACAGTTTGCAAGGGATACAGTCCGTAAGCACACATGATTGTGCGTGCTGCTGGTCCACTAATAGTACTAACCTTTAACACTTCATTTTACTCATTTTCATTAATTACTAGTTTCTATGTAACTGTTTTTTTATATTGTTTTACTTTCTTTTTTATTCAAGAATTTTTTTTTAATTTATTTTATTTATTTTTTTAAAAAGGACCTTATCTTCACCATACCTGGTTGTCCAAATTAGGCATAATAATGTGTTAATTCCACGACTGCATATATCGGTTGATATCGGTATCGGTTGATATCGGTATCGGTAATTAAAGAGTTGGACAATATCGGAATGTCGGATATCGGCAAAAAGCCATTATCGGACATCCCTAGTTTTGGATGATACCACATATTTAGGTATCAATCCGATACCAAATAGTTACATCATACATTGGTCATATTCAAAGTCCTCATGTGTCCAGGGACGTATTTCCTGAGTTTATAAACATAATATAAACTTAAAAAAAACTAAAAAAAATGTTGTGATGCTAAAAAATATTGATGTAATCATAGTAGTATCGACTAGATACGCTCCTGTACTTGGTATCATTACAGTGGATGTCAGGTGTAGATCCACCCATGGCGTTTGTTTACATTGTGACGCCGGTGAGCTATTGGCGAGCAGGAAGTCGGGGGCTAAGCAGGGCGTCAACAGGTCCGTGTCCAAAGCGATGGGGTCGAGATCCAAAGGGGGAGCCAGAGAACCAGAGAGGAAAAACGAGGAGGACGCGTCCTCCTCGTTTCCTTCCTCTTTTTATTAGAATTCTATTAATGCACTTTCGTGATTGTTCGAACGCCATTGGGGACACCCATCAAGTACACAACAAGATTCACAAGAAAGTGAAATCCTGAAAATAATTTGAAAAATATTTCACACACTGAATGGATTTTCTATATAGCTAATGAATAGTGTACATGCACTGTCAGAATTTGATACAGATTTGTTGCAGTTCGTAAAGCCTGGCATGATTGCACCACATATGATTTTGTGTGCGTCAAGCAGTGCAAGTGCCTTACAGCATAGAAACGCGTGATATGCAATGTATGCAGTGTGTTGACTATCCATTGCATTGATTAAATGATAGACATCACTCTCTTTATCGAGCTGAAAAATGCCATAGTGTAACTCATTGCATGACAGCTAGTGTCTTGGTGTCTGCAGACACTAATTCTGGTATATTTTATTGATCTTTCAGATTTTGTGAAGAAGCTCCATCCCTCAAGTGAAGCAAATGTGATAAAGAAAATCATTGGAGTGAAACTGAACATTGCGCAGAAAATGGGAAAAAAAGAAGGCCTCAGAAACAAATTCTGCTGGACGTCTAGCCGTCTCTAACAGTCGGGGAAGCGCGGTGATCATGTTGATTTATGCTGCTGACATTTATTTATTACGTCAAGATTTGAGTTACATGTATATAATAAATACAAGTCAACATTCATTCAACTGCAATATTTGTCTTTCTCCATTGCCAGTGTTAGACCACAGATTTTGTAGAATGCCTGCCCAATCATTTCTACATCATTCTGAACCGTATTCCACAGAAAGCCATTCCATAGGAGCCTGTTCTATAGAACTACTCTTTAGAACTTTCTTCTATAGCACTATTCTTTAGAGGAGATCTATAGAACCATTCTTTAGAACCCTGTTCTATAGAACCATTCTTTAGAACCATGTTCTTTAGAACCCTGTTCTATAGAACCATTCTTTAGAACCCTGTTCTATAGAACCATTCTTTAGAACCCTGTTCTATAGAACCATTCTTTAGAATCCTGTTCTATAGAACTTCGGTCCTAAAGTTCATTAGAAATTCTATAGAGATATTCTTTAGAAATTCTATAGAACTTCGGTCCTAAAGTTCATTAGAAATTCTATAGAGATATTCTTTAGAAATTCTATAGAACATTTTTTGCAGGGCGAGACGAAGACGAGACGCACAGCTGGCCACGCAGGGACGGGGATTTGCTGCAGGAAAGACACGACACGACAATGAAACACGGAGGAGAAAACGGAGAGAGAGCAGGATTGCATCAAGCATCAGATCGTTTACTGTACGCCAACAGAAGGTTATGTTCCGGTGAGGGATAGCAGGTTGTGCAGGCGGGTTTGATCATCAGCTCTAGGTGTGCAGATAACAGGTGTTGTACCAAAATCTGTTACCCATCGGAATTTGTAACTCCAGGGGGCGATGTTCCCATGACGTTTGTTTGATGGTTAAACGGCAAGCCCAAAGAGGAGGAGAAGCAGGACGCTTGCGTAAATGGCGTAAACTATCCTTAATGCTGAAACATCAGTTGTCAGAATTTCAGCATTAATAATAACAATGGACTCATACTATAATGAAAGTAAGTAGTGATGGGTCCGGCAACACCGATGCATCGGCGCATGCGTCGAGCTCATAGAGCAAAACCCTGTGTTGGTGCGCGTACCGCTTTTAGAAAGTCACGTGACCGACCATGAGCTGTTTTGGTCACGTGACCGATACGCCAACTGTGTCGCACTGACGCCTCCTCTGTGCCCTGTGAGCGGCTCTTTTCTACAGCCGGAGAAATAATAACTAAGAAGAGAAATCGTCTAAAATGTAATACGTCGGAAAAACTTTTTTTTTTTTTATAAAAATGTGTAAAAAAATTAAAAAAATTCCCAGTCCACAATCATCCACAACACGTTCTCTTAGATTTCCATGTTATGATACATGTTCACATTATTTATTGACTGTATCTAAAAAAGATAAAAATATATTTTTATTTAAATGAAGATATGAAATAATCCTAAATGAAATACAATGACTTGGTTTATATTATTGTATATACTAGGGCAGGGGTCACCAACGCGGTGCCCGCGGGCACCAGGTAGCCCGTAAGGACCAGATCAGTCGCCCGCTGGCCTGTTCTAAAAATAGCTCAAAGAGCAGCACTTACCAGTGAGCTGCCTCTATTTTTTAAATTGTATTTATTTACTAGCAAGCTGGTCTCGCTTTGCTCGACATTTTTAATTCTAAAAGAGACAAAACTCAAATAGAATTTGAAAATCCAAGAAAATATTTTAAAGACTTGGTCTTCACTTGGAATAAGCGGTAGAAAATGGATGGATGGATGGGTCTTCACTTGTTTAAATAAATTCATTTATTTTTTTACTTTGCTTCTTATTACTTTTAGAAATACAATTTTAGAGAAAAAATACAACCTTAAAAATGATTTTAGGATTTTTAAACAAATATACCTTTTTACCTTTTAAATTTCTTCCTCTTCTTTCCTGACAATTTAAATCAATGTTCAAGTAATTTTTTTTTTTTTTTATTGTAAAGAATAATAAATATTTTAGTATTTTAGCTTCTGGTTTTTCGACGAAGAATATTTGCGAAATATTTCTTCAAACTTACTATGATTAAAATTCAAAAAAATTATTCTGGCAAATCTAGAAAATCTGTAGAATCAAATTTAAATCTTATTTCAAAGTATTTTGAATTTATTTTGAAATTTTTGTTCTGGAAAATCTAGAAGAAATACTGATTTGTCTTTGTTAGAAATATAGCTTGGTCCAATTTGTTAAATATTCTAACAAAGTGCAGATTGGATTTTAACCAATTTAAAACATGTCATCAAAATTCTAAAATGTATCTTAATCAGGAAAAATTACTAATGATGTTCCATAAATTCTTTTTTTAATTTTTTCAAAAAGATTCAAATTAGCTAGTTTTTCTCTTCTTTTTGTCGGTTGAATTTTGAATTTTAAAGAGTCGAAATTGAAGATAAACTATGTTTCAAAATGTTATTTTAATTTTTTTCGTGTTTTCTCCTCTTTTAAACCGTTCAATTAAGTGGTTTTTTTTTATCATTTATTCTCTACAAAAAATCTTCCGTAAAAGGAAAAAAAAAATGTACGACGGAATGACAGACAGAAATACCCATTTTTTTATATATATAAATTTATTTAGGTATTCTTGTTTAAATCACACTTACGTGTAACTTACAAATGACAATATATTTATTTATTTAAGTGTGTATCAAACTGGTAGCCCTTCGCATTAATCAGTACCCAAGAAGTAGTTTTTGGTTTCAAAAAGGTTGGTGACCCCTGTACTAGGGCATCAAATCAGTGTCAGTTGAGTCGGTCCATAGGTTGCCTGTAGGGATTTTTAATGTCCAGCAGATGTCAGTATTTAGTGACACAGTATCGACACAGTATCAATACAGTTTTGCAATGCGTCAAAACGCTTCATGACACCTCATCAACCCATCACTAAAAGTAAGTCATTGATTTCCAGAATATGTGTAATTTATTAATGCTGAAATTCTGACAACTGACGTTTCAGCATTAAGGATAGTTTACGCCATTTACGCAAGCGTTCTTCTCCTCCTCCTCTTTGGGCTTGCCGTTTAACCATCAAACAAACGCCATGGGAACATCGCCCCCTGGAGTTACAAATTCCGATGGGTAACAGATTTCGGTACAACACCTGCAATTGATTGCAGCTGCTTGCTGCCGCCGGTCTCACACATGAATGCACACTGACGCGCGCCTAGGCCGTGACAACTGGATGATAAAAAAAAAAAAAAAACATTTGCATGTTTGAAAAGGAGTAGGAAGAATCATTAGCTTATTAATTGCTACCCCTTTTCCATATAGTACCTCCTACTATAGGTTACCTCACAAAACCCAAAAGCAGTGAAGTTGTCACGATGTGTAAATGGTAAATAAAAACAGAATACAATGATTTGCAAATCCTTTTCAACTTATATTCAATTGAATAGACTGCAAAGACAAGATATTTAATGTTCACACTGAGAAACTTCATTTGTTTTTGCAAATAATCATTAACTTAGAATTTAATGGCAGCAACACATTGCAAAAAAGTTGTCACAAAGGCATTTTCACCACTGTGTTACATGGCCTTTCCTTTTAACAACACTCTGTAAACGTTTGGGAACTGAGGAGACACATTTTTGAAGCTTTTCAGGTGGAATTCTTTCCCATTCTTGCTTGATGTACAGCTTAAGTTGTTCAACAGTCCGGGGGTCTCCGTTGTGGTATTTTAGGCTTCATAATGCACCAAAGATTTTCAATGGGAGACAGGTCTGGACTACAGGCAGGCCAGTCTAGTACCTGCAGCACTCTTTAACTATCAATCTTTTACTGTTGTAACATGTGCAGAAGGTGGCTTGGCATTGTCTTGCTGAAATAAGCAGGGGCGTCCATGATAACGTTGCTTGGATGGCAAAATATGTTGCTCCAAAACCTGTATGTACCTTTCAGCATTAATGGTGCCTTCACAGATGTGTAAGTTACCCATGCCTTGGGCACTAATACACCCCCATACCATCACAGATGCTGGCTTTTACACTTTGCGTCTATAACAATCCGGATGGTTATTTTCCTCTTTGGTCTGGAGGACACAAGGTCCACTGTTTCCAAAAACAATTTGAAATGTGGACTCGTCAGACCACAGAACACTTTTCCACTTTGCATCAGTCCATCTTAGATGAGCTCGGGCCCAGCGAAGCCGGCAACGTTTCTGGGTGTTGTTGGTAAATGGCTTTGGCTTTGCATAGTAGAGTTTTAACTTGCACTTACAGATGTAGCGACCAACTGTGGCTACTGACAGTGGTTTTCTGAAGTGTTCCTGAGCCCATGTGGTGATATCCTTTACACACTGATGTCGCTTTCTGATGCAGTACTGTCTGAGGGATCGAAGGTCACGGGCATGCCGCTTACGTGCAGTGATTTCTCCAAATTCTCTGAAACTTTTGATGATATTACAGACCGTAGATGGTGAAATCCCTAAATTAGCTGTTTGAGAAATGTTGTTCTTAAACAATTTGCTCACGTATTTGTTGACAAAGTGGTGACCCTCGCCCCATCCTTGTTTGTGAATGACTGAGCATTTCATATAATCTACTTTTATACCCAATCATGGCACCCACCTGTTCCCAATTAGCCTGTTCACCTGTGGGATGTTCCAAATAAGTATTTGATGAGCATTCCTCAACTTTCTCAGTCTTTTTTGCCACTTGTGCCAACTTTTTTTAAACATGTTGCGGGCATCAAATTCCAAATGAGATTATATTTGGAAAACATCAAGTTTACCAGTTTGAACATTAAATATCTTGTCTTTGTAGTGCATTCAATTGAATATAAATTGAAAAGGATTTGCAAATCATTGTATTCTGTTTTTTATTTACCATTTAAACAATGTGCCAACTTCACTGATTTTAGGGTTTGTAGATACAAAAAAATGATATGCATTATTCATTATTATTAAATGTGTTTGTCAGTTTCAAAGGTTGTGTAAAAGGTTTAATGGTTCATTTATGGAGCCACCATTGAGGCAATAATAAGTAGACCAGTCAATGCTGGGGTGCACATTGAGATGATAACAAAGTGTACTGATGTATGCTCACCACTCTTAGAATGGATGTTTGACTTTCACCTCCACTTACCCATAATCCCAACTGGATAATACAGCTTGATCCCTGCATGGACTTTCATCATCACCTCTTCAATCTGTCCACATCTCATTTCAGGCTTGAGCGTCACAAACAATGGCAAGTTATGCAGACAGTAAAAATAGGGTTGCTTTTTGACTGACTGTTTTTGTTTATATATACAGTATTTATTTACCCAGCAAAAAAAAATCAAATACAAAAATTTAAATCTCCCTAAAATTATTCACATCATTAAAAAAGACTGAAAGATCTGGCATTTTACGACAGATATGCAAACCCAGAGTATTTCAAACTATATATATATATATATATATATATATATATATATATATATATATATATATATATATATAAATATAATTGGGGGTTAAATCACCAAATGATTCCCCAGCGCGGTCACCACTGCTGCTCACTGCTCCCCTCACCTCAGAGGGAAATTTCACCACACCTCGTGTGTGTGACTACTGTTGAGACTATAACTTTAATATATATATATATATATATACTGTATACAGTATATAGATACTGTATATACAGTATATATATACTGTATATACAGTGTATATATATATATATACACGTGTGTGTGTATATATACACATAAACACGTGTGTATGTATATATATATGTGTGTATATATATATATATATTTTATATACACATACATGTGTATATACATATATATAAATATACACACGTATATATATATACACAATTATTTATATATACATATATACACATTTATTTATATATATGTATATATATATAAATAAATGTGTATGTATATAAATGTGTATATGTATGTGTATACACGCGCGTGTGTGTATATATGTACACACACACACACACATATACACGTTTATTTATACATACATATATATATATATATATGTGTGTGTATATATATATATATATACACACGTGTATATATATACGTGTGTGTGTATATATATACACACATTTATATATATGTGTATGTGTGTATACAGTATATATATATATACACACGTGTGTGTATATATACGTGTGTGTGTATATATATACACACATTTATATATATATGTGTATGTGTGTATACAGTATATATATATATATATACTGTATATATATACAGATATATGTGAGTGTGTGTGTGTGTGTGTGTGTATATATATATACATATAAATATATACACATATATATATATATATATATATATATATATATATATATATATATATATATATATATATATATATATATATAAATTCATCAGGCATTTGATCAGGTTTCTCCTCAGATGCCACATTCATCATGGTCTTCCAGTTTGTGGGAGTCATCTCCCACTAGAGGGCAGTGTCGTACAAATTCTCTCACTTCCCCACAGCAGGACAGACACATTCCACGTAATGGTTTTAGTGGACACATCACATGTCCAGGACGCTTAGGACCCGGATTCCTTCACTATTAGTCTGATTTAGTGTATTCCGGAGTTCTGGAGTATTGTCAAAGTTTTTAAAGGACCCTCTGCAAAAAAAAGCAAGTCAAAGGTCACCTTATGACAACACTGCAGTGTCAGCTGCCAAAATGCAAATGTCTCACTAGTTTTTGGAGATGAACTTGCAGGCCACCAGTTGAATAGCCCAAATGATGAAAAAGAGAGGGTATAAAATGGAACCTTGTGGAACACTACTGTTATGACTAAAAATAAGTTGAACAAATGACTACATCTGAAGTAAACAAGCCACATCAGACCTGGGCACTTTATGATTTTCAATCCGGCCCGCCGGACCTTCTACATGCATTTTTTTAGACCTTTAACATCAAAACTGTCGCCGCCATTATGATGTGCAGTGATGTTTTTACATTACTGTAAGTCTTGAACTATAAATGGTTGAAATCTGTGCTTTTGAGTGTTATAGGAGTAATTACGGTAATCTAGGTCACATCAGCTCAGACCAGGAACTAAGCAGGTTTGTTTTCAGAGCAGCCAGCCCCAAACACGTGTCAGAAACAGATGCGGAAGCAGAGTTTTACAACAAATGTCTGCATAAAAATGATATATCATATTGTAGGTTTTTATTACCCTTGTTTGTTATATTTTTGTTGTGTTTTGCTTGATTGTAAAAGATGTCGATGGAGGAGCTGGTCTGAGAAGTAAAAGAGGAGATATGGTCATATGTTGTTAATATTTAGTGTTTTATCGTTCATAGTTAATATTATAAATCCCTCTTTCTTTATTTTCATGTACATTTTGGGTGTCCCAATCAGTAAAAAACTTTTTTTTTTTAGGTGGTATGTCATAACTTTTTTAGAACTCTATCGGACATTGTGACTTTTGGTATTAGTCCATCCATTTTCTACCGCTTGTCCCTTTCGAGGTCGCGGGGGGTGCTGGAGCCTATCTCAGCTGCATTCGGACGAAAGGCGGGGTACACCCTGGACAAGTCGCCACCTCATCACAGGGCCAACACAGATAGACAACATTCACACTCACATTCACACACTAGGGCCAATTTAGTGTTGCCAACACACTAGGGCCAATTTAGTGTTGCCAATCAACCTATCCCCAGGTGCATGTCTTTGGAGGTGGGAGGAAGCCGGAGTACCCAGAGAGAACATGCAAACTCCACAAAGAAAAATTCCGAGCCCGGGATTGAACCCAGGACCTTCGTATTGTGAGGCACATGCACTAACCCCTGTACGGCCATGCTGCCCTTTTGGTATTAGTGTTCCTGGAAAAAAAGGGACCCAAACACACATACTGTACAGCAGGTTTTTACAGCTAAATGTCTATATATATATATATATATATATATATATATATATATATATATATATATATATATATATATACATATGAGTCATACACACATACACATTGGCCCCCCCCCGGACACATTTTTTTCTCTCAATGTGGCCCCTAAATCAAAATATTTGCCCAGCTCTGGACTACAGCAACACCTCAGTTATAGAAATCGCATTACGGGGAAAAAACAATTGTAACTGCCAAAAAGTAGAGGACCTAAAGGGGTGCCTTGAAGAACGCCTCAGTTCTGTGAATCACAAGTTCGGACCCCAGTGTTCTATGTTTGCTCACAAGGTTAAATGTCAATGATCTTACATGGTCCAAGTTCCTCTATATCAGGCTTGGGCAAATATTTTGACTCGGGGGGCCAAATTTAGAGAAACAAAATGTGTCTGGGGGCCGGTATATCTATTTTTGGGAAAACTAATATAAAACCTCACAATAATGTATGATTGAATGCTAAAAATGTTATAACAGACCGCCTTAAAAACGGAATGGAATTTTAAATTTTTCTATGAATGATAAAACACTGAATATTGACAACATATGAAGGCCCTACCCCTCTCAATCCACATATTTTACAATCAAGCCAAATGCAACAAACAGCGAAATATAAACGCAAAGGGTAAAAAAACAAAAAACATCTAGAATCTGATACATCTGATAAATCACTAAGTTTTAGAACTTTCTTGTAAAAATCTCCTTCTGCGTCTGTCCCTGGCACTCGCATTTCAGGCTCTGTAAAACGCTCCCCACCCACACTGCTTGGTGCCTCGTCAGAGCTGCTGTGACATAGATTACCATAGTAACTAGTAGGGTTGTACGGTATACGGGTATTAATATAGTACCGCGATACTAATGAATCACATTCGGTACCATACCGCCTCTGAAAAGTACCGGTCCGCCACACCCTAAGATTATTTGTTAAAATAAAGCCAATAATGCAATTTTTTACAGTCCCCTTTATTTAGAAAAGTATCAAAATAATATTGGCATCGGGGCACTAGTCACTAAAATATCATGCAAAAGTGCAGATTCCAAGCATTGAAATACTTTGTATAGTTCAAGACTTACGGTCATTAGAAAACATCACTGCACATCATAATGGCAGCTACACTTTCCATCTTAAAGATCTAAAAAAAAATTATTTGGGAATGTCCGGCAGGCCAGATTGAAAAGCTTAACGGGCCGCATGTGGCCTCCGGGCCTTAATTTGCCCAGGTCTGGTCTATACACTCTAGTGTTTTAGGGATTTGCTGCAAAAATGTTTGTCTCCCAACTTTGGAACTGATTTCAGAGGCAGATATGGCATCGATCCCAGGCTGGGTTTGCCAGTTGACTAGCCCTGCCGTACGACCACCTGTGTGCAGGTGACGTTTTACGCAAATAAAAGACGCTCAAACAGGCCAAAGAGATGTTTTGAAATGTTTATTGGTAAAAATGGGTGGTAGTTTTGTGTCACAGGCTGTTCAAGTCCCTTCCACCTCCACTGTACAGAAACCATGCAGCTGTGTGATATAACATCTAATATTCCTTAAAGCTGTCACAGAAAAATGAAAAGCTGCTTAGTCAATATATTGATATTAGTTGCATAGGATAAGAGCCATGCTGTACATACATAGTGTAATTACAACTCAACCTTCCAATGATTGGAGCATATTTCATACTTTATACAATTAGTCAACATTTAAGTGCATTATACTATTTATATCAATACATAGCTATCATGATTTAATACATACAGTACATCAATTGAACCTTATTAGGTTTAGAGGGACATTGCAAAGCCCTTGAAATGCAATATTAATATCATAATGATGATTCTTAAGTCATGATATGTAGGAGAGTAATAAAATCGTACAAAACTGCCTTATCTGACCATCGCGCCGTTTTCTACACTGCAGAGATGTTTAATTTCCTGAAAACTTACAAAAAAGATTATCTACATCAGAGGTGCCCACACCAGCTACTTCTCAACTGACCAAGTGGAGGAGATGTACCTCATTCATGTATATCATTTATATTGATTTATTTATGAAAGAGAGGTTTTTGTTAACAAGTTAAATGTGTTTAATTATAATACAAGCATGTTTCTTTCATGAAGACAAGAATATAAGTTGGTGTATTACCTGATTGTGAGGACTTGCATTAATTGGAATCAGACAGTAGTGATGATAACGTCCACATTTCAAATGGAGGAGAAAAAAGTCCTTTCTGTCCAATACCACATGAAAGTGCTTGCTTTTTGCCATCTTATTTGTCCAGCTTCCATACTCCTTTTTATACACTTTACAAGAAATGCATTGGCGGCAAACTCCGTAGTTTGCTCACTTGTGCACAAGACTCTTATTTTGTTAGCGCAGGCAGGATGAAGCAGGGCTTTTATTGTGAAGACAGGAACTGTGCAGCCGGTCTTTAAGAGTTTTCACGGCAGGTACAGCGAGAGAGTGCTGAAATAAAAAGTATTTCTCGCCTTCCTGTCGGTCATTTTTTCTTAATAACGATCTGGCAGCAGCCAGCGTCATCTCACAAGACCCTCAAGTGACGAAAGTGACGTCTTATTGACGATTGATCATTTTAAGGTCTATTTTTTTTAATCAACTGGAGGCTGGCGATCAACCTAATGGGCACCCCTGATTATTCTACATGAAGCCACTCTGAGAGGAGAAGACAAAGCAATGCTGTCTCAAATAGAGGATCAGTATCTTGCATGCCATAGTTTTAGCAGTGCTTAAAGTGTAAAAGTAGCAAACGATAGAGGGAGCATACACGTCATGCAGTAACAATGGTTAGGTTAACAATCACATATTGATTAGAGCATTTCACACTCACACAATCAAATCATAAGGCATGCTTCATTTTAATTCTCTCACAACCACACTTTTAATGGCAGTTCCATTATATACCGACTGCTTTGGACTCCATTGTTGTTTACCTTCACCTGGTCAATGCGTGTGTAAGCATAATGTAACCTGCAAATGACAGAAAATTAGAGCTTTATTATATTTTTTATTGCTCCCATGGTGTCATTTGTACCTTTGGGCTGGTAATGCATATTTATCATCAGGCTGACGCTTTGGTCCTTTTTAATAATTGAATACTTACCCTGCAGACGGGCAGCTTAATTTGTATTCCTCTGGCGCAGGTTCTTATCTTTGTGATTGTTCGTTGAATTGGTTTTCCTGTGGCAGGAAGGAAATGACATCTCAAGCAATACTCAAAGTAACAAAACACTTTGAAACTTTTCGCCAATTGCAAAGCAAAATGGGACGTCTGTTTGATGGATTTCCTAAATGCTACCACATTATGCGTGTGATCTGACAAAAACATGTCTCCAAATAGGTTCAGCCAGTTTTCACAGAAGTGAGTACACCCTCACATTTCAGCAACCGTTCGGACAGTACACCAAGGGGCAATAACATAAAAAGAAAGTTGGACATTTTAGAGTTGTCAGTGTACAAATTTCCACTACAGCAAAAAGCACCTCCAATTCATTTTGGCTAAAATGTTTCTTTTTTGCCATCCTGCTCGTTATCTTTGTGTTTTCTGACACAACAAACAAAGATAATGAGCAAGATGGCAAAAAATGAAGGTACTCCCTGACAAGAGAGAAAGATTTTTACTCAATTTATTATTACAACCCAGGAGAGCTATTTGCGGTAGCAGCCACCTAACACATGTCACACCGCAGTGAGGGAAGTCTTGTCTTGGTTTTTTCTGTCTTGTGATTTACATGTTTTATTTTGAAAAGCAACTCCTCTTGTTTCAGATCACGGGTCCTTCCTCTTGTGTCACCAGTCTGACGTCATTCCTGACCCTTGATTGTTTCCACCTGTTTCCCATTACCCTCATGTTCTTTATAAGCCCAAGCCTCCCCTTGTTCTGTGCCAGATTGTCTCGAGCTTTCGTGCCTGTCTTGCGTTCCATGTCCTTGTTCATGTCCATGCCTTGCCTTGTCCCACGTCTACGTCCTTGCTTCCAGAATATCCCACGCTGTAATTTTGAATTAACTTTTTTCCTCCCTCAGAGCGACTTTTGTTATTATACCTTTTTCTACCGCAGTGGTGAGTTATAATTTTTCCTTAAAGATTTTTTCCTCAAAGTTTGTTGAGTGATTTTTTGTTTTCATTGATTAGAGTAGTTAAGTTTTATAGTCTTTATTTTCTTCCTCCTGTTGGAGCGTGTTTTGTTAAAGTTTTTTGATAACAGATACGGTGCTAATTATATCGTCCTTATTTTTGTATTTCCTCCCTTTTGGAGTGATTTTCGGTTTTTCCCTTTTGGAACATTTTGTCGATAGTATTTTTGTATTTCATAGTATTAGAATTATTTTTGTATTTCATAGTATTAGAATTTACTCGGCTCTGGAGGCTTAAAGAGTTTTTCAAAATAAAAGCTTTATTTGGAATCACCTCTCTGCATCTGAGTCCCTTCCTTCGTCCAAGCCTGACAACACAAAGTCGGGTCATTCCTGCGTCATCTCCGATGCCATTAATGTTAATATCTGGAGTCACAGGAACACACTGTGACAGCAATAGGTGGCAAAATGATCCATCCATTTTCTACCGCTTACTCCCATCAGAGTCGCGGGGGGCGCTGGAGCCTATCTCAGCTACAATTGGGCGGAAGGTGGTGTACACCCTGGACAAATCGCCACCTCATCACAGGGCCAAAACAGATAGACAGACAACATTCACACTCACATTCACACACTAGGGCCAATTTAGTGTTGCCAATCAGCCTATCCCCAGGTGCTCGTCTACATAAATTAATAGACAAATATGAACGTGAGGCATTCAATGTGCGGCATAAATGATCGCCTAGATAAGTTGTGTCAAACTCAAGGCCCGGGGGTCAGATCTGGCCCGCGACATAATTTTATCTGGCTCGCAAACACCTGGAAATGATGTGTCAATAAAGTACTTCATATTTTCTCACTAAAAGGTAATGGATTTTTTTCATTTTTGACAGAAAAAATATATGTACTGCTTGAACTTGCATGCCTTTTAAACTTTAATAGTATCCAATTTTGCAACAAATATTACAATATATTATCATACTTCCCAAACATGTTTTTGTCTAAATAAAATACTTAACTTTACAGCAACTACCCATCAAATTAATAAAAAGGACAATACATTTTATGTTGTTCTTTACAGCATATTACTGTAAATTGAAAAAAACTACTACTGTTTTTTGCGTTAAAATTCTGTTGACTGAGCTGCCAGTTTTTGACTGTAAAATCTACAGTTGTTTTTAACGGTGTATTACTGTAAATGGACAGACGGTGCATTTGTTTTTTAACCTCTAAAGGCTTAGTGGCCACATGCGTGGACAGCACCTTTTAGCTCTTATTTCCAAAATTGTGTACACTACTGAATTGGGGTCTTATGGCCACTTATGTGGACACTTATACTGCCATATGGTGGTGTCATAAGAGTATAACATACAATGGAATTTGGAAGAAAAAAAAAGTGTAAAAAAATAAATAAATTAGCATGTCACTACACATGAAGTACACATTTGTGTACTTATGGACTAAGTAAATCATATCAAAATATGATTCTTAGTTTTTATTCTATTTAGGGTCCAATAAGCCCAAATAGCAAAGAGAAATAAAAAAAAAGAAGCATGTAAACAAACAGCTTGGGCCTTAAGAGGTTTTAAGGTAGAAAAACTGGCAGCTAAGTTGCCAGAATAAAAAAATAATTTGTACTGTTTTTCCATTAACAATATAATATTGTAAAAAACAATGTCAACTTAATAGTAAAATTCTGGCAACTAAGCTGCCGGATTTGTCCGTAAAACCCCCCCCAAAAAACAGTGGTTCTGTTTTTCCATTTACCATAAAATGTTGTAAAAATTAAAACTATATTTTACACTAAAATGTTGTAAATATAAAGTTTTTACTTTAAAGTCGATAGTCTACTTAATTTATATAATTAATAATGAAATCCAGAGGCAAATTCATACATTATTCACTGTTACAAGCTGATTATGCTGTGATGGCAACCATAACTGCCATGTGGCCCTCAATGAAAATGAGTTTGACATCCCAAATATTAATATGAATATAAAGCATTAAAGGGGAACATTATCACAATTTCAGAAGGGTTAAAACCATTAAAAATAATTTCCCAGTGGCTTATTTTATTTTTCGTTTTTCAAAGTTTTACCCATCACGCAATATCCCTAAAAAAAGCTTCAAAGTGCCTAATTTTAACCATCGTTATATACACCCGTCCATTTTCCTGTGACGTCACACAGTGATGCCAACACAAACAAACATGGCGCATAGAACAGCAAGGAATAGCGACATTAGCTCGGATTCAGACTCGGATTTCAGCGGCTTAAGCGATTCAACAGATTACGCATGTATTGAAACGGATGGTTGTAGTGTGGAGGCAGGTAGCGAAAACGAAATTGAATAAGAAACTGAAGCTATTGAGCTATATCGGTTTGAACCGTATGCAAGCGAAACTGACGAAAACGACACGACAGCCAGCGACACGGGAGAAAGCGAGGACGAATTCGGCGATCGCCTTCTAACCAACGATTGGTATGTGTTTGTTTGGCGTTAAAGGAAACTAACAACTATGAACTAGGTTTACAGCATATGAAATACATTTGGCAACAACATGCACTTTGAGAGTGCAGACAGCCCAGTTTTCATCAATTAATATATTCTGTAGACATACCCTCATCCGCTCTCTTTTCCTGAAATCTGATCTGTCCAGTCCAGTTGGAAATGCATCTGCTTTGAGTGTCGCAGGATATCCACACATTCTTGCCATCTCTGTCGTAGCATAGCTTTCGTCGGTAAAGTGTGCGGAACAAACGTCCAATTTCTTGCCACTTTCGCATCTTTGGGCCACTGGTGCAACTTGAATCCGTCCCTGTTGGTGTTGTTACACCCTCCGACAACACACCGACGAGGCATGATGTCTCCAAGGTACGGAAAACAGTCGAAAAAAACGGAAAATAACAGAGCTGATTTGACTCGGTGTTTGTAATGTGTTTGAGAAAATGGCGAATTGCTTCCCTATGTGACGTCACAACGTGACGTCATCGCTCCGAGAGCGAATAATAGAAAGGCGTTTAATTTGCCAAAATTCACCCGAGTTCGGAAATTGGTTAAAAAAATAGATGGTCTTTTTTCTGCAACATCAAGGTATATATTGACGCTTACATAGGTCTGGTGATAATGTTCCCCTTTAAATGCATTGGCAAAAAAGTGAATTTTCTGTCCATGCCTCTATCTTTTACATTTTTTAAATCAAATGTTGGCCAAGCCCGAACGAACACCTTTGTGTCACCAAAGTATCCACAGCATGTACAATATGTGTACGTCAGCCATGAAGTTGCCGCACATTTCCATGTTCAGTTCACTCTTGATACATCCCAATCTCGCCCTCAAAAGGAAGTACGGCAGGTCTTACATGAGGCCTTTTTTTGTTTTTTCAAGCAAGCAATTAGCCATTTTCTGCTATTCTTCTGTGAGAAATGTTAAAAGTGACCTACTGTATGTCACCTTTCACACCTATAAATGTTACAACGTTAGATACTCGTGTTAAACAATGCCAAAGCGTCAAATCCTAAGGTCAATGCATTTTGTCGTGAGCGTGCACGCAGACTTGGATGCCACTGTTGGCGGGGTTTTGGAGTATTCTTTTAATAATGACCCACTGACTGGAAGATCTACTCGTGTGGGTATTTCTAGTTTGCAGCCTGATCCAGGCTGTGAGACTACATTGTCTGCTGCCTGAAGCGTGTGTGTGTGTGTGTTTCATTCTCGTCTATTGCCCTCCCACTTGCTCTGATGTTTATGAAATACTTTCATATTTATTTGTATTTAGAACATTTTACACGGGACCGTTCTGTCAAAATGGACCTGAACGAAATTAGATTGTACGCCTAACTCTGACGTAAAGGACGGCAACATTACGACTCGTTTCGAGGAAACCCAAAAAAAGGTAAGATGAAGAATTATTTTCATTTAACCTTGGCATGCGCATAAGTGAAGTGTGACATGCAGTAACAAACAGTAACTTTTTTTAATGCAGTAATCAGAGTATGCAGGTGTACCTTATGTTGTTACAGAGTGAATCTACAGTATCAATATATAATGTTAATGAAGTTCATTTTCAATATTTTGGAGCAATGCGCGGGAAAAAATGCGGTGATGACTCAAAGATGTATATATTTAACTGTACATTTTCAAAAGACACATTTTGATACTTTTGGAGAGGGTTCAGAATTTAACATCTTGTAGAGAGACTCAGAAAACAAGTTACTGAAGTGACCGTGGAGCAAACTGTATGCAAAATATACACCAAAGCATATCAAATATATATTATATAGACCAGTGGTTCTGAAATGGGGGTACGCGTACCCCTGGGGGTACTTGAAGGTATGCCAAGGGGCACGTGAGATTTTTTTTAAATATTCTAAAAAATAGCAACAATTCAAAAATCCTTTATAAATATATTTATTGAATAATACTTCAACAAAATATGAATGTAAGTTCATAAACTGAACATCAAATCAAGTAAGCTATTCCATTCATTACCATAAACCCAAAGTTTCCCCCATGCCATGATGGTTTGACCCTCACTAAAAAGTCTGTCAAAAAGAACTGTGTAAAGAAATGCAACAATGCAATATTTAGTGTTGACAGCTAGATTTTTTGTGGACATGTTCCATAAATATAGATGTTAAAGATTTATTTTTTTGTGAAGAAATGTTTAGAATTAAGTTCATGAATCCAGATGGATCTCTATTACAATCCCCAAAGAGGGCACTTTAAGTTGATGATTACTTCTATGTGTAGAAATATTTATTTATAATTGAATCACTTGTTTATTAAGTTTTTAGTTATATATTATATATTTTTTTCCAAATAGTTCAAGAAAGACCACTACATATGAGCAATATTTTGCACTGTTATATAATTGAATAAATCAGAAACTGATGACATAGTGCTGTATTTTACTTCTTTATCTCTTTTTTTTCAACCAAAAAGCTTTGCTCTGATTAGGGGGTACTTGAATTAAAAAAAATGTCACAGGGGGCACATCACTGAAAAAAGGTTGAGAACCACTGATAGACCACAAGGAAGTGTTTTACATTAAAAACTTTTTTTTTTTTGTCATAAAGAAATACAATCATGTGTGCTTACGGACTGTATCCCTTGCAGACTGTATTGATATATATTGATATATAATGTAGGAACAAGAAATATTAATAACAGAAAGAAACAACCCTTTTGTGCGAATGAGTGTGAATGAGTGTAAATGGGGGAGGGAGGTTTTTTGGGTTGGTGCACTAATTGTAAGTGTATCTTTTATGCTGATTTAATTTTTAAAAATAAATTTAAAAAAAACACTGATCTAGCCTCTTTCTACTCATTTGTCCATCAGTAAAATATTTTTAAAGACTACTCCAATTGTTTAGCTGACTATTTATATCTGTGTGGCATTGCATTAGTGTTTTACACGCTTCTCATCTTATTCTACAGTCCAACTTTTTATAATCAAAAAATGGTCAAAATTTCCAAATTTCCAGAGCTTAACTTCCCGTGGTAAATTTCCGGAAAGTTTCTGGAAATTTACCTGAAATTTTCCACCCCTTTGCAACCCTAATTATAACAAAACACTATGATCATCCAAATATCCCTGACTACAGTACACCACACAGCGTTTTGTCACAAAATAGGTAGAGTGCAAGCAGATCTAATAGGCTGCAACTGATAGTTTGTATTTAAACCACACAAATACTTTCTCAAATACCACTATTTGATACTTGGGCCAGTTATTTACTTGTTTATTTAAGACAAGGCTTTTGTGTCTACAAACGATGGGTGTATGGAGAGAGCTAGACAAGCTATTCCTGGTTTTTATCAATAATGCAGAGCAGTTTGAGGAGAAACTACATGTTTGTCCTCGTCTTTACATTGCCGTGCCATCAAATATTAAAAACTGTTGGAGTTTGCACTTGCTGCATGGCTCCAAGACCCACATTCATTTCAGACCATGCTGCTAAAACAGAAGCTGAATGCAAAGCCAGCTTGTTGCAACATGGCTAATGCCTTCAAAGCATCTAAAATTGAAGATCCGCCACCATCCATCAGGATCTTGCGTTTCCATCTACTTTGGTTTTGGGTTTAAATATGACACTGATTGTAGGCGTGCCGTGGACTTACTCTAAGTACAACGGTATGTCGCATGAGTCTCACAATGCTAAACTACATCGGTGGCAATAAAACAACCTGATAAGAACATAAGTGGAACCAACTTAATGAGGACCTATTATGCAAAACTAACTTTTTTTAACTATTGGTGGCTGTTTTTGTGTATTTGGGATCTGCATAAGTCCCAAAAATTTTAAATCATACAATGGCGGCATTACGGAGATATTTATAAAACAATTGTGCCTTCCTTCATACTTCCTCCAAACGAATTTGCCCAACTTGTGACATTTTTCCAATTGGTGCCATCAGCGGAAATCTCCATATTTGGTAGATATTTTCCCGAAAAGCTTTGCGTGACTCCACCGTTATAGTCAATAAGTTCCTTCTTTTTCCCTATCCTCTTGTATTGGGGCAGACTGGCTCTTACATGCACATGCATCCTCCGCTGTAGCCATTTCTAATGAAAAATAGCGTATAGTTCTAACTAGGGTTGTCTCGATAATATTTTGGTACCGGTACCAAAATTTACTAGTTTCTAAGTAACTGTTTTTATATTGTTTTACTTTCTTTTTTTATTCAAGAAAATGTTTTTAATTTATTTATCTTATTTTATTAATTTTTTTTTTAAAGTACCTTATCTTCACCATACCTAGTTGTCCAAATTAGGCATAATAATGTGTTAATTCCACAAATGCATATATCGGTTGATATCGGTATCGGTTGATATCGGTATCGGTAATTAAAGAGTTGGACAATATCGGAATATCGGATATTGGCAAAAAGCCATTATTGGACATCCCTAATTATTGGCTTTATTCTAACAACAAATCTTAGGGTACATTAAACATGTATTTATTATTGCAATTTAGTCCTTAAATAAAATAGTGAACATACTAGACAACTTGTCTTTTAGTAGTAAGTAAACAAACAAAGGCTCCTGATTAGTCTGCTGACGTATGCAGTAACATATTGTGTCATTTATCATTCAAATATTTTGTCAAAATATTAAAGGACAAGCTGTAAAAATTGATTACCGGTATTAATCTACTTGTTCATTTACTGTTAATATGTGCTTATTTTCTGTTTCAACATGTTCTATCTACAATTCTGTTCAAATGTAATCACTTATTCTTCTGTTGTTTGATACTTTACATTAGTTTTGGATGATACCACAAATGTAGGTATCGATCCAATACAAAGTAGTTACAGGATCATACATTGGTCAAAATTTAAGTTCTCATGTGTCCAAGTTTTTTTTTTAAAAAGGAAGTAAGATTTTGTGACTATAAAAAATATGGATGAAATAAAAGTAGTATCGACTAGATACGCTCTTGTACTTGATATCATTACAGTGGATGTCAGGTGAAGAGCCAACTATGGCGTTTGTTTACACCGCTAACAAAAGCTACTGCGCCTGAATGTAAACAAATGCCAATGGGACGGATCTACACCTGACAGCCACTGTAATGATACCAAGTACAAGAGCGTATCTAGTCGATACTACAATGATTACATCAATATTTTTATCGTCACAAAATCTTTTTTCTTTTTAAGTCATATTATATTCATCAACTCAGGAAATATGTCCCTGGACACATGAGGACTTTGAATATGATCAATGTATGATCTTGTAACTACTTGGTATCGGATCGATACCTAAATTTGTGGTATCATCCAAAACTAAAGTAAAGTATCAAACAACAGAAGAATAAGTGATTATTACATTTTAACAGAAGTGTCGATAAAACATGTTAAAACAGAAAATAAGCAGATATTAACAGTAAATGAACAAGTAAAATAATGTATTTTCTACCACTTGTCCTTAATAATTTGGACAAAATAATAGTATAATAAATGACACAATATGTTACTACATATGTTATCTCATATGTGCACTATTTTATTTAAGGACAAAATTGCAATAATAAACATATGTTTAATGTACCGTAAGATGTTTTGTTAAAATAAAGCCAATAATGCCATTTTTGTGGTTCCCCTTTATTTAGAAAAGTATCGAAAGGTATCAAAATACATATTGGTACCGGTAGCAAAATATTGGTATTGGGACAACCCTAATACAGACCCTGTAATATAGTGAATAATGTATGTAATACATTTAATATGGTAAAAGTAAAAAAATGTCGTACTTACACTGGTCCAACTGGGTCATCATCTGAAGCAGCAAGGGGAAATAAACAGAAATGAAGACCAAAATAAGCAATGCAAGTAAGATGAAGAAGTTCCAACATTTTTTGCCCATATCATTAAAGCAAGTGCATTTGATTAGGATGTTTTGTTTTGCATTTTGTCCACATTGCACAGTTTTATGAGATTAAATTGCTGCCTAGTGTAATCAAGCAGGACTAGGACGTTTTATAATGCTACGAACAGAATGCAGTTCAATGCAGCACCACACTACATGGACAGATGAGAAATGTCATACACACTGAGAGAAATAGCAAAAGACCTGCTTTCATGCACAGTCAAAACGTGTTTGTATAATCAATGATCGTCCTCCAACAGTAAGTTTGTGTGGAAAAATGAGAGCATATTGGGATAATTTGAGTCGTTTGCATGCTGTTTCACTGCTGCAACAATAACACAAAATAAAAAAAGCATTTAAATGCAACAAAAATTGAAATAGAGTAAGAATACAGTGTCCTGAAGCATGCAGTCTCACACTTACCACAAACACCGATTAGGTTGGGCAAACGGGAAAAGGGGGATATGGAAGATATGACAACAATAAAATATTTAGCACAAGCTGACCTAATTTAAGGCAATGCAATTAGAAAATCAATTATTAACAGTTTCTGCAATTATTTAGACGCATGGGTTATGTTATTTACATTTGGTTCAAAGGAATATAAAAAGTTGGTGAGAGGACTTGAGACATTTGCAGACGCTAATGAACCATTAATGACCATCTGATCATGTTTGGTCACAGTAGGAGTCAGATGTCTCACTCATTCTTTGCATGCTGCACACAGCAACATGTGACAATATACTAATTCATGAGTATAAAATGTCAGCAAAATATCATTCTTATGAAAGGCTCAGTCGGATGAGAAAATCCTTGGTTTGCATTTGCAGCTTTAAAGTGGAACTGCACATTTTGGAATTTTGTTTGCATTACAATTTCAAAAGCGATTCAGCTGCTGTTGCAAGAGATATTTTCTTCATACCGTAGCATAGTGATGTGTTCCTACGCTAGAAAAACAGTTCTTCGGTGTTTGCTCTTACAATAGCTTGGTTATTATGCAGGTTATGGAATGTAAATGTAGCGTCTTTATTGCAATTTTTAGAGGGATTTAGTGGCAGAATCAAGTACCGTAAAGACGGTACGAAATGCAGCTGCCAGACTTTTGACCGCTGCACCCAGAACAGCCCATATCAGCCCCAATTTATCCAGTCTTCATTGGCTTCCTGTCAAATTCCACATTGAGTTTAAGATTTTAGTCCTGACTTTTTGTACATCACTGACTTGTTATGCCCCTACTCTTCAGGGCGCAGACTCCGGTCTTCAGGCCAGGGTCTTCTAAAGATCCCAAAAACTCATTTTAAAACCCGTGGAGACCTGGCATTCCAGGCTATAGCTCCCAGACTCTGGAACAACTTGCACCAGTCCCTCTGTGGTCTTGACTGTGATGACACTTTTAAGGAACATTTGAAAAACTTCTCTTTTTAGTAAAGCTTTGAGTTAATGCACCTTTTAACTATCATTTTTAATCCACTTTGTATCATTTTAATGGTGTTGCCCCTGTTGTTTTAATGGAATTGTTGTTTTACTTCACCTATGTTTTGTACAGCGCTTTGTGATTTTATCTGTGAAAAGCGCTTTATAAATAAAATGTACTTACTTACTGACAGAATGGATTGCTCCCATTAGTACAGGGATGTCAAAATGGTTTTCATTGAGGGCCACATGGCAGTTATGGCTGCCATCAGAGGGCCGCTTGTAACAGTGAATAATGTATGAATTTGCCCCTGGATTTCATTAATAATTATATAAATTGGTTTAAGTAGACTGCCATATTATAGTAAAAACTAAATGGTAAATGGAAAAACAGTACCACTGTTTTTTTTGTTGTTTTTTTTTACAGTTGCCAGAATTTGTGTGTTAAATTGACATTGGTTTTTACAACATTATATTGTTAATGGAAAAACAGTACAAGTTCTTTTTTTATTCTGGCAACTTAGCTGCCAGTTTTTCTACCGTAAAAACTAGAGATGTCCGATAATATCGGCCGATAAATGTATTATCGGAAATGATCGGTATCGTTTTTTTTAATATCGGCATCGTTTTTTTTGGTTTTTTAATTAAATCAACATAAAAAACACAAGATACACTTACAATTAGTACACCAACCCAAAAAACCTCCCTCCACCAAAAAACCTCCCTCCACTCATTCACACTCATTCACACAAAAGGGTTGTTTCTTTCTGTTATTAATATTCTGGTTCCTACATTATATATCAATATATATCAATACAGTCTGCAGGGATACAGTCCGTAAGCACACATGATTGTGCGTGCTGCTGGTCCACTAATAGTACTAACCTTTAACAGTTAATTTTACTCATTTTCATTAATTACTAGTTTCTATGTAACTGTTTTTATATTGTTTTACTTTCTTTTTTATTCAAGAAAATGTTTTTAATTAATTTATCTTATTTTATTTTTATTTTTTTTTAAAGGACCTTATCATCACCATACCTGGTTGTCCAAATTAGGCATAATAATGTGTTAATTCCACGACTGTATGTATTGGTATCGATTGATATCGGTATCGGTTGATATCGGTATTGGCGATTAAGGGTTTGGTTAATATCGGAATATCAGATATCGGCAAAAAGCCATTATCAGACATCCCTAGTAAAAACAAATGTACCGTCTTTTCAATTACAATAAGACACCGTTAAAAACAACAACCGTTGATTTTACAGTCAAAAACTGGCAGCTCAGTCAACACAATTTTAACGCAAAAAACAGTAGTTGTTTTTTTCAATTTACAGTAATATGCTGTAAAGAACAACGTAAAATGTATTGTCATTTTTATTAATTTGATGGGTAGTTTGCTGTAAAGTTAAGTATTTCTATTTAGACAAAAAGATGTTTGGAAAGTATAATAATATACTGTAATATTTGTTGCAATATTGGATACTATTAAAGTTTAAAAGGCATGCAATTTCAAGCAGTACATATATTTTTTTCTGTCAAAATTAAAAAAAATTACATTTAGTGAGAAAATATTAAGTACTTTATTGACATATATTTCCAGGTGTTTGCGGGCCAGATAAAATTATGTCACGGGCCAGATCCGGCTCGTGGGCCTTGAGTTTGATACCTCTGCACTAGTAGCATTGCTAACCACCTAGAATGAGCTGATTTTTACAAACCAGAATGCAGAAAAAAAACAAAAACGTGTGTTCTTGTCTCTCATAAAGATTGTGAACGATAGGCAAAAATCCCCAAAAAAGTGCAGTTCCGCTTTAAATATTACAAGTCTCTACTGCTTGAGCTTTCAGCAAATCCCTGGAATACTATTAATCACTGAGAACATCCATCTCCACAACATGGATCACATTTCTCATTAATAAAATACAGGGAATTGTCCTGACAAGGCGTGACCTACGGAAACAGTGTGGGACCACGTCAGACTGAATTATTGAATGCGGGCACAGCGATGTGTCAGGTGTGATATGTAGAGAAGCAATGACCAAAGCACTCTGATGGTGTGGTGAGTCTGCACAACACAAAGCACACATCGGCCTTCCTTCCCTCAAAAACTGTGTGCGTTTGTGCGGTGGAGAGCATCCTAATTGCCTGCCTCACTGTGCGTGCGCTAACTTCACTGCGGCACAGTCGCTGCAGTCTCACACATTATCATGACTAACATCACTTCTATCAGCAGTGCGTGCAAGCCTGTACATTTTCCAGTCTCTGCTTGCTACATTGTGAAAGGAACCAATGCAACACTCCTTCCCCTGATGCTAACACACAGGATTTCCGCATCACTAACTGACTTTATGCTGTAGGTTGAAGAATATTATAATTAGGGATGTTACCACCGGGGTTTTATGCTGCCGATTCCGATACCAATCATCCATGGGTGACATTGGCTGATACCAATATTGATACTGATCACATGTATTAACAGTAAATGTTTCAATGTATTCATGGTGAGTGCTATTGAGAGTTGACCAATATCAGCAGAATATTTAAACTTCAACAAAATAAAGTCAGAGTACACAATAACTGAACAAAAGTAAAAACTCATATATACTACTGTACTCATTTGAAGTCTTCCTTGAGTGTGCAAACATGAACAAAAATTATAAAATGAAAATATCGACCTAGTCACCTTAGTATCAATCATGTACAGGTAAAACTCCAAAAATGTGAATATCGTGCAAAGGTTTGTTTATTCCAGCAATCAGATTTCCAAGGTGAAACTATTATATGACATAGGCTCAAAACATGCAACTTAAGATATTTCAAGCCTTCTTCTAATATAATTTTGATGATTATGGCTTACAGCAGAATTCAAAATCTGAGAAAATTTGGGGTTTTCAAAAGCTGTAAGCCACAAACATCAAAATTATAACAAAATAAAGACTTGACATATCTCACTTTGTATGTATATTCACAATCATGAGGGACAAGACCAAACGTCTTCTTTTTTAGGATTTTAAAGATGATAAAAAGATGAGGCTAAAACCCTCCAACGTTTTATATACACACTGCAAGTGTATATATAATGTAGTAACAGACAGGATCACAACAATTTGTGATATGTTCAATATTTACTGTGTTTTTATCGTTTTAATAATTTCTTCCGCGCATTGATTTCTATTTCCATATCGCACGTCTGACTTCTGGCAACAACTTGTGTTCCTACTTCCGGAATCAAACACGCAGGCTTTTAATCATGGCAGACTTGGTAACAGACAACAAAGACGACTATTTTTGGACAAACTTTATATTTTTGAAGTTAAATATATTGGGGATGAACTACTGGTTATAGAAGCGAGCACAAAGAAGAGGGTGAAACGTTAGAGCAGACAGAAGCCAATAGAGTGAGGTGAAAGTCACTCGAAGCTGCAAATTTGGATTTTGGAGACAAGCTATTTCGACATAAATGGATTGCTTACCCACCATAATCAACAGGAAATGTCCCGGGCTAGCTGGACCCGACAAACAACTGTCAAACGAGTGAGTCACACTTTATATTGATCACAATACACACAGCACGCAATGAGTTTTAGTACAACTACAGTACATACGCTCTCTGGCTAGCTCAGCTGAAATGTGGGCTTATACTTTACAGATACTGTAATATGATTGCTCATGTTTTTCAGTCAGTACTGATCTATCGCAGTGTTGTGCAATACAAACTCAAACGTGTTTCGTGCTGACGTAGAAGCTAACTTATCTCTTGCCGTAGTTAGCTTTTACGGCTAATACCGAAGCACACTGATGTGTTGCTACGCTAGAAAAAGAGTTCCTCAGTGTTCGCTCTTACAATAATAATATTACAACAGCTTGGTTATTATACAGGTTACGGAATGTAAATGAAGTACTGTTGACTGTATTTGAATGCATTTTTAAAGTAATTTAGGAGGTAGAATTGATTGCTCCCATGAGACGAAACAATTTTTACATGTTAGAATGCAAAAAAATAAAAAACTCTCTTCTTGTCTCTCATAAGGATTGTAAACAATAGGGTAAATTGCAAAAAAAAGTGCAGTTCCCCTTTAAAGTTTACCAAGAACTCGTTTCTGGTGTTGTTTCTTTGACCTGTCTCCGCTCGGGATGGTCTCCAGCTGGCCCCACTATGGACTGGACTCTCACTATTATGTTAGATCCACTATGGACTGGAGTCTCACAATATTATGCTAGATCCACTCGACGTCCATTGCACTGGTCGCCCAGTGGGGGGGTCCCCACATCTGCGGTCCTCTCCAAGGTGGACCCATTGTCCCATTGGGTTGAGTTTTTCCATGCCCTGATGTGGGATCTGAGCCGAGGATGTCGTTATGGCTTGTGCAGCCCTTTGAGACACTGGTGATTTAGGGCTATATAAGTAAACATTGATTGATTGATTGTTTCAAGCTAGCTTAGCTATTAGCATGCCTGCTCCTGGCGTGCTCTCTGTGTTTAACATGTTTAGCCTTGTCCTCCAGCGATAATGATACCTGATAATGACACTTTAACATTTATATTTGATTATTATCTTAGAGGAGCAGCTCCACACTGAATAGAGATACATAATTAGCCGTTAGCCACTAGCAGCCATGAGACTAAAAATAAATAGTGTCAGTGAGAGGCGATCGGCATTAAAAAGCATTAATCAGCAATAGCGATTGCATACTTTTTTCTTTTTTTTTTTTTACTGATTTTTGATTTTCAAGGCACATTCCTGATTATAATCTCTTGGTTTATTTTGAATTGTTAGCAAAATATTTCAAAAATTGTGGATTTTATTGTGACGGAAATCAATCAAAAAGTATTTAAGAGAGTGGAAAAAATAACTATGTTTGAAAAGAGCTCCAAAATATTAGTAACTCACCGTCTTGTAAATCCTCAGGCTTCTTGCGCTTCTCATAAACAACGATGATGACGACCAGGATGATGATCTCGGCCAAAACCCCCAAAAGAGGCCACAAGGGTGCCAAATGGCTGCGGACTCTAAGCATGGAGCTCTCATCGCTGCTGCCAATCAAGTTGGTGGCATTACACTGGTACTCCCCTGGGTCCAGGTTAATGTCCAGGCTGTCAATGCTGAGCTCGGTGTAATTGTCTTTGCTGTTGATGAAGAAGCGCCCGGATGAGTTGTCAATTTCCTGTGGGGAGCAAATCGAGAAGTTCACCATATGCAATTGAGTTTGCTGGAGTGTTCATACTAGAGGTGTAATGGTACGCCATAATCAATTTTCAGTACATACAACGGTTTTACAGTTTGGTTAATTTTCGGTACAGAATTTGGAGACAAACTACAAAACACTGCTTGGCTTTTGATTTCTATGAAGCTCAAGATCAGAGCCCGATGTCTCCTGGTTTTACTACATCTTGTATTTGAGATTGTTTATAGAGTTAGGCTCAACTTCAGCCTAAACCCTTTCGGTCTGTACAATTTATGGATGTAAAACTGTTTGTTTATTTTGTTGACCACTGACCAAATAAATAATAAACTAAACTATTTAACAACTATGGCTTTTAAAATCTCTCTCTCTCCCTCTCACACACAACCCCCCTGTTATCTTTTCTCATCTTCCAACAATATTTGCCCACATGGCTGGATAGGACAGCTTAAAAAATGAATTAATAAAAAGTATCAGCAGTCGTACTGGCAGCAATGGTTTAAGGTTTTTTATGTTGGTGGATGAAAGTAAAATGTCACATTGATTTATTATACACCTATGTTATCTGGAACAGGTAAGCATTGGTTACACTTTTTTTATTTTTTTTATTCTACCAACAATACCCCAACAGCAATATCAAATTGAAAAAATTGAATATTACGTTCGGTTTCAAAATAATACAAGCTTCAGTTTTGCAGCACAAATGTCAGCTGTAAACACATTATTTTGCCACAGAATTTTAGATTTGAACATAATTTTAAAGTCCTGTGTTGGGATGTCAGATGTTGGCTTACTTACTGATATTGGCCAATACCAATACTGGTAGATCCAGCTTCTATTCCATCAAACCATGTGGTGTCATGAATGAACACATTATCCTCCTTTTACTGTGATACCACTGGATGCATTTAACAAACAAACACTGTTTGTGCAAATTGCAAACCAAGGCAAATAGTCAAATACTGCTATGTAAATTGTACAATAAGTGCCAGTGTCTTAAAAAAATGATGAGAAATAGTCAAGTAAAATAACATGTTCTACTATCAACGGGTTAATCTTATAAGAATAGGAATATAATTATAGTAATATTGATAACTAAAATGTTTAAAGACGTACAGTACAGGCCAAAAGTTTGGACACACCTCATTCCATTTTTCAGTTTTCTTTATTTTCGTGACTATTTACATTGTAGATTGTCACTGAAGGCATCAAAACTATGAATGAACACATGTGGAGTTATGTACTTAACAAAAAAAGGTGTAGTTTCTTTTAAAATAGCCACCCTTAGCTCTGATTACTGCTTTGCACACTCTCGGCATTCTCTCGATGAGCTTTAAGTACACCTGTGCAGTGAAAACCATTTCAGGTGACTACCTCTTGAAGCTCATCGAGAGCATGCCAAGAGTGTGCAAAGCAGTAATCAGAGCAAAGGGTGGCTATTTTGAAGAAACTAGAATATAAAACATGTCTTTCATAACTCCACATGTGTTCATTCATAGTTTTGATGCATTCAGTGACAATCTACAATATAAATAGTCATGAAAATAAAGAAAATGCATTGAATGAGAAGGTGTGTCCAAACGTTTGGCCTGTACTTTGCATTTGTATGTGGCACTAACATTTGTATAAGAACAAAGTAACGTACAAGGTATGAAACCATGTACAGTGTTCCCTCAGATTATGTTCCAGTACTAATACGAACACTTAAATTAGAAGCTGGTGTTAGAAATCCGACAGTTTTGAATGTTTGGGTCTATATGCTTGACAGGATCTGACAGACATCTACACAAAATAGATGACGTGAAGCAGAAGAAACATTTATCAGACGCTGTTACAGGTAGACATGCATTTTCTCAAAGCTTATTTTGCCTTATCCATGTTGTCTCTTGTCTCTATTTTAACTGGGTGTGGCTGAGTAGTTCTGCTCAATACCGCCAGTTGTTTCTGATGATTACAGCATTTTTCTGCATAAACGCGGCATGACTCTTAATGATTCTGCCTGAGGTGTGATATTAGATGTGTATTGAAGGGAGTCGCCTTACTCACACCTCACTTAATAACCAACAATGTACACTCACTGCAAATTGTACAGTGGGGCAAAAAAGTATTTAGTCAGCCACGATTGTGCAAGTTCTCCCACTTAAAATGATGTCAGAGGTCTGTAATTTTCATCATAGGTACACTTCAACTGTGAGAGACAGAATGTGAAAAAAAAATCCAGGAATTCATATTGTAGGATTTTTAAATAATTTATTTGTAAATTATGGTGGAAAATAAGTATTTGGTCAATAAGAAAAATTCTACTCAATACTTTGTAATATAACCTTTGTTGGCAATAACAGAGGTCAAACGATTACTATAGGTCTTTACCAGGTTTGCACACACAGTAGCTGGTATTTTGGCCCATTCCTCCATGCAGATCTTCTCGAGAGCAGTGATGTTTTGGGGCTGTCGCCGAGCAACACAGACTTTCAACTCCCTCCACAGATTTTCTATGGGGTTGAAGTCTGGAGACTGGCTAGGCCACTCCAGGACTTTCAAATGCTTCTTACGGAGCCACTCCTTCGTTGCCCGGGCGGTGTGTTTGGGATCATTGTCATGCTGGAAGACCCAGCCACGTTTCATCTTCAAAGCTCTCACTGATGGAAGGAGGTTTTGGCTCAAAATCTCACGATACATGGCCCCCCATTCATTCTTTCCTTAACACGGATCAGTCGGCCTGTCCCCTTAGCAGAAAAACAGCCCCAAAGCATGATGTTTCCACCCCCATGCTTCACAGTAGGTATGGTGTTCTTGGGATGCAACTCAGTATTCTTCTTCCTCCAAACACGAGGAGTTGAGTTTATACCAAAAAGTTCTATTTTGGTTTCATCTGACCACATGACATTCTCCCAATCCTCTGCTGTATCATCCATGTGCTCTCTGGCAAACTTCAGACGGGCCTGGACATGCACTGGCTTAAGCAGGGGGACACGTCTGCCACTGCAGGATTTGATTCCCTGTCGGCATAGTGTGTTACTGATGGTAACCTTTGTTACTTTGGTCCCAGCTCTCTGTAGGTCATTGACCAGGTCCCCCCGTGTTGTTCTGGGATTTTTGCTCACCGTTCTCATTATCATTTTGACCCCACGGGATGAGATCTTGCGTGGAGCCCCAGATTGAGGGAGATTATTAGTGGTCTTGTATGTCTTCCATTTTCTGATAATTGCTCCCACAGTTGACTTTTTCACACCAAGCTGCTTGCCTATTGTAGATTCACTCTTCACAGTCTGGTGCAGGTCTACAATTCTTTTCCTGGTGTCCTTCGACAGCTCTTTGGTCTTGGCCATAGTGGAGTTTGGAGTCTGACTGTTTGAGGCTGTGGACAGGTGTCTTTTATACAGATAAGGAGTTCAAACAGGTGCCATTAATACAGGTAACAAGTGGAGGACAGAAGAGCTTTTTAAAGAAGAAGTTACAGGTCTGTGAGAGCCAGAGATCTTCCTTGTTTGAAGTGACCAAATACTTATTTTCCACCATAATTTACAAATAAATTCTTTAAAATTCCTACAATGTGAATTCCTGGATTTTTTTCTTCACATTCTGTCTCTCACAGTTGAAGTGTACCTATAATAAAAATTACAGACCTCTGTCATCATTTTAAGTGGGAGAACTTACACAATCGGGGGCTGACTAAATACTTTTTTGCCCCACTGTATATATGTATTCCCAAGGACAAACTTGGAAATCATGTCATACCACAGACATACTAGCAGCAAGCTTTCTCTCTGGAGCACGTGCAGTTTGAGACGGTATGCTGATATACTGTAAATATCGACCAAACTAGGGATGTCCCGATCCGATATTTGGATCGGATCGGCCACCGATATTTGCCAAAAAATGAGTATCGGCAAGGCATGGGAAAATGCCGATCCAGATTCAGTTTTTTTTTTTTAAACTCCGGTCCGTGTTTTCCAACGCACCGATTTAAATAATACATTCCACTTTTCTGCTGCTACCTAATTTCCGTTCCGCATTTTCCAGCACACCTTCAACACATCCACAGGGCTGTGGATTCTCACGCAGTTGCTTTTAGCTGCTGGCATTACACGACAGGCTCTTCTCACTCTTTCCTGTGTCTCCCTCTCACAGACAGCGCACCTTCTTACACACGTCACATACTGTCACGTCATACGTCACATACGTATACGTCCTCCCCGAGCAGAGAGGTAGCAGCATGGCTAACGTTAGCTGTGATGCTAGCGCAGCCGCTAAGGTGCGCGCCTGTGCAATTGCGCACGGCAAATCTATGCCACGCACAAAATCAAAAAAAAAAAATAAGCGCATAACAATTTTCGACACACGGACACGACAGAGAAAACAGTTTTCGTCATCATTGTTCAAATATTGTAACGTCTGTCGAGACGCTTATCTCCATTCGGTGCCACACGCCCACACCATCAAAATGCAGAGGCAAACATTTCCAGATCAACACCGTATAATAAAAAATAGTGATTTTTTTAGTTGTGATTTCCTTCTCTGCATGAAAGTTTAAAAGTAGCATATATTAATGCAGTATGAAGAAGAATGTTTTAATGTACACATAGAATCATCATACTGCTGTGATTATATGCATCAAGTGTTCATTCAAGGCTAAGGCCAAATATCCACATATATATGGTGTATCGTGACATGGCCTAAACATATCGCAATTTAAAAAAAAAAAGGCCATATCGCCCAGCCCTAGTTCAATGATGCCATTTCTGTTTGTCATGTATAATTTTGTCTATTTTGTGTTTATCCTTGAATAAACAGGTCAGTTTCTTGTTACCAACCATTGTGTATTATTCAAACTCCCCTAATTCAGCTGGCTAGTTGTTATCAAGAGTACTAAAACCCTTTTCAACATGATTCTGACAACTAAATAGGCTAAATAACTTTAAACTTTAATACATGCTCGGATAGGCCAGTATCGATCAGTATCGGTATCGGTCAGTATCGGTATCGGATCGGAAGTGCAAAAACAATATCGGTATCAGATCGGAAGTGCAAAAACCTGCATCGGGACATCCCTAGACCAAACATTCCTATTTTTTACTTGTAATACTACATGACGTCTGGTTTCTTACTTATCAAGCACAAGAAATTGCTTCTGATGAGTAACTTCTCACTGATATAGAAAATAGAAATAGTAACAGTATACACACACACACACACACACACACACACACACACACACACATTTATATACATATATGTATATATAAATGTATATATCATACCCTATAAATGCCGTTGTCAAGTTTGCGCCAGGTCCAGGAGGGATGAGGGTAGCCCACCGATTTACAGTAGAGCAAAGCACGCTGGCCCTCGTTCCTATTCTCACTACGTTTGTGGCCTGTAATCTCAGGAGCAGCTAAAAGAAAAAATATCAAACATCAAACCACCATCAATATCACCTTCACCTTTGTTAATTAGTAAGATTTGACAAAATCAGTGTTACACATAGGTTCATTAATTAGTGGCGCCCAACTCTTGTGGGGAAGACTAAAAATCTACTTAAAGCATTTTGACTCAAATTCAGAGAGGGCCAATACTTCAGTAAATGATGCACAGCGAGAGCATTGTCTGGCCTAGTAGCTACTCTAAAGACAAGGAAGATACGATCTGCTGCAGATTAAATAAACAGAAACGGCCTTTCTTACTGAATAGATGCAGCAGGATGAAGCAAAACAAACATATTATAGTTTGACAAGATCTACATTCTTATCTTTTAGAATATCGTAGATTACGCACAATATGAACAAAAGACAATGAGGACTTTGCATTCTCTGTTGACAAAATATAAGTTTGGCCGCACTTTTACTCAATTCAAATCTTCTCGTCCATATAAGTCAATTCCACCATTTTAAAATATTTTTTACAGGTAGCGAGCCTTTGGAATAGGGTACGGTTAGTCTCGGTACGGTCCCTTGTTTTTCTACGATCCATTTTAATCGATTTAATAGATGGTAAAGAATGTGCGGCCGCAGTATTCATGGACTTAACAAAAGCATTTGACACAATTAATCATGATATTTTAATACAAAAATTAGAACGATATGGCATCAGAGGTTTGGTATTGAATTGGGTAAGAAGTTATTTAACCAACAGGAAGCAATATGTAAATATGGGTGAAAATATGTCAACACGGCTAGATATATCCTGTGGTGTACCCCAGGGGTCAATACTGGGACCAAGATTGTTCAATCTTTATATAAACGACATTTGTAAGGTTACGAAGGACTTAAAGTTGGTTTTATTTGCAGACGACACAACTGCTTTCTGTTCAGGAGAGAGCACACAGAAGATAATACAAATAATAACAGAAGAAATGAACAAATTAAAAAGATGGTTTGACAAAAACAGACTATCTTTGAATCTCAGTAAAACTAAAATAATGCTATTTGGTAATAGTAGAAAAGAGCATCATACACAAATACAAATAGACGAAGTAGACATAGAAAGGGTAAAAGAAACTAGATTTTTGGGAGTATTAATAGATGATCAAATGAACTGGAAATCTCATATACAAAACATACAACATAAGGTGGCAAAAAACATTTCAATAATGAATAAAGCAAAATATGTCCTGGGCCAAAAATCACTGCATATTCTCTACTACTCGCTAGTGTTACCATATCTGAGTTATTGTGCAGAAATATGGGGAAATAACTACAAATGTGCGCTACATTCGCTAACCGTGTTACAAAAAAGATCAGTTAGAATAATACATAATGTTGGATATAGAGAACACACAAACCCTTTATTTATTAAGTCAGAAATATTCAAGTTTGGTGATTTGGTAAAATTGCAAACAGCTAAAATGATGTACAAAGCAAACTATAACCTGCTACCAAAGAATGTACAACAATTCTTCTCAACTAAAGAGGAGAAATATAACCTTAGAGGAAAAAATAATTTAAAACATTTATATGCACGTACAACACTTAGAACTTTTAGCATATCAGTATGTGGAATTAAATTATGGAATGGATTAAGTAAAGAAGTTAAAAATTGTACTGATATGATCCAGTTTAAGAGGTTGTTCAAAATAATAGTGCTTACAGAGTACAAAAAAGAAGAATTATGAGAAATACTTTCAACCTTATTGAAAATAAGGTTGAAAGTATCTCAGTATGTTAATAATGGCTGAATTAATTAATTAATTACATATTACAAAACTGTTGTATACTAATTCATAGATGTTATTTTATTATATAAAAGGTCAGTAAATGATTCTATATATTTGTAAACGCTTGAAGTGAGAAAGGGGTAGGATTAAATAAGCTTAGCTTCTTCCTACTCCTTTTCGGGCATGATGTAAAATTAAATGATATGAAATTGTGTGATGTATTATGATGTAAGTGTGTTCATGTTCGAAATAAACTAAAGAAAAAAAGAAAGAATCCAGTTTGTTGCTCGCTTTCACATTGTAAACAAAGCTTTTATCCAACAAGTATATCTACCCAGTCCCCACAATGCATTGCAAAATCATGTGGCCTTTTGAGCCCCACAGTCTGTACGCAATTACAAGAATAATAATAACAATATAAATAAGTCTTTGGAATACATTTTTGCTGTGATAATGTGCTAATTTTCCTCCAGAACAATGTGTGCGCGACAGCAACTAGACTCTGGGGTGGAGGCGTAATCCCTATGCATCACACAAACAAGACACCATCTGCTGCCACTGAGCTGGCCACTGGTTGGAGGTGTCAAGGGCGGCGGCTGCCCAAGAGCAGCTAAGACAAAAAAAACTTACACGTTGATGAGGCTATATAACCCAAACCAGTTTTATTGACAATGTATATAATGTGACCTTATAAAAGAAGACATGGAGGCCTGCGCTTCACGAGTAAACACCAACCTTTAACTTCAATGGTGGTGTTGGCGGCAGGAGACATCTCAAAGGTGAAGACGCACATATAAACACCGGCATCGTCTCCTCTTGGTTTTTTCAGCCTGCAGACCAGAAGCACACCTTAAGTGAACCCACGTTAAACTATCTTATTTAGCATATGCAGGCGTACCAACATATTTAATTTCCAAGGGACTAAGCGGAGTCGCTTACTTGTACTCGGTATTCCTATTTGGACTGTGGGTTTCTGGGATCTCCTCCCCATTTTTCATCCAGTAGCTATCCAGGAGCGGATTGTCGCTGCTGGTCAGGTTGCACTGAAGAGCAAAAGGAGGACTGTGGCCTTCCACGGGAAGAGAAGTGTGCTCAGAAGCAGCGATTGATGGCTCTGGAAGAAAGACATCCATTAGCCTTTGCAGATGTGTGATGTGTGTGGGAATGTGGGCTATGATGGTGTTAGAAAGAATGTGGTTGAGGCTTCACAAGCAGACCGCACGGTGCAGTCATTTTGTGCAGAATTAAAATGAGACATGAAAAAGACACGCTTATGCAGTTCAAAGATACTGTTTGACATATTGACTATATGGCAGGGACAAATGTGGGTAAAATGCGCAGTGTTAAAAGAAAGCAGGGTGCGGGGTGAATTCAAACCTACAAATCAAGGCTAACAAATATAAAAGGTAATTTAGGTAAATTGAAAAAAACAATTCAATGTAGCTTCTGTAGTCTGTATGTTAGAGCTGTAATCAAGTGGCTTCGAAGAGTAGCTCAGAGATAAAGACCACAATGCTACTTAGTCCGCTTAATGCTGAAAAATCCTGATTTGAGCGTTTGTATTCTGTTTAATCCTGATTATCTTGTTTGTAAATGTAGACACTGGTGAACCGCTTAATGTGCGTGCCTACTCACCACATAGGATGCACCCATTTCATGTCTACACACATACAATACTATTTTAAACCATCTTTGTTTAGGTTTTAAACTACTATATTACTATTCATTGTTTCTGTCGAACCTCGGATTCAGGAGGAACAGTGTGGTTTTCGTCCTGGTCGTGGAACTGTGGACCAGCTCTATACTCTCGGCAGGGTCCTTGAGGGTGCATGGGAGTTTGCCCAACCAGTCTACATGTGCTTTGTGGACTTGGAGAAGGCGTTCGACCTTGTACCCCGGGAGGTCCTGTGGGGAGTGCTCAGAGAGTATGGGGTAACGGACTGTCTTATTGTGGCGGTTCGCTTCCTGTATAATCAGTGTCAAAGCTTGGTCCGCATTGCCGGCAGTAAGTCGGACCCGTTTCCAGTAAGGGTTGGACTCCGCCAAGGCTGCCCTTTGTCACCGATTCTGTTCATAACCTTTATGTACAGAATTTCTAGGCGCAGTCAGGGCGTTGAGGGTATCTGGTTTGGTGGCTGCAGGATTAGGTCTCTGCTATTTGCAGATGATGTGGTCCTGATAGCTTCCTCTGGCCAAGATCTTCAGCTCTCACTGGATCGGCTCGCAGTAGAGTGTGAAGCGACTGGGATGGGAATCAGCACCTCCAAGTCCGAGTCCATGGTTCTCTCTTGGAAAAGGGTGGAGTGCCATCTCCGGGTTGGGGAGAAGATCTTGCCTCAAGTGGAGGAGTTCAAGTACCTCGGAGTCTTGTTCACGAGTGGGGGAAGAGTGGATCGTGAGATCGACAGGCGGATCGGTGCGGCGTCTTCAGTAATGCGGACGCTGTATCGATCCGTTGTGGTGAAGAAGGAGCTGAGCCGGAAGACAAAGCTCTCGATTTACCGGTCGATCTACGTTCCCATCCTCACCTATGGTCATGAGCTTTGGGTTATGACCGAAAGGACAAGATCACGGGTACAAGCGGCCGAAATGAGTTTCCTCCGCCGGGTGGCGGGGCTCTCCCTTAGAGATAGGGTGAGAAGCTCTGTCATCCGGGGGGAGCTCAAAGTAAAGCCGCTGCTCCTCCACATCGAGAGGAGCCAGATGAGGTGGTTCGGGCATCTGGTCAGCATGCCACCCGAACGCCTCCCTAGGAAGGTGTTTCGGGCACGTCCGACCGGTAGGAGGCCACGGGGAAGACCCAGGACAAGCTGGGAAGACTATCTCTCCCGGCTGGCCTGGGAATGCCTCGGGATCCCCCGGGAGGAGCTGGACGAAGTGGCTGGGGAGAGGGAAGTCTTGGCTTCCTTGCTTAAGCTGCTGCCCCCGCGACCCAAAGAAGACGGATGGATGGATGGATGGATGGATGGATGTTTCAGGTGTGTTTACATTTACTGGACTGACATGCCGTCACTAGACTGCACAACAAGAACCAGCTAGCTGCAAATACGGTATTTTGTTGTATCAGTTGTGTAATGGGGTACAACATTATATCACGTCTGCTTCTTCTGGGTTCAAATCTGGGCTCTGACCTTCTTATATGTTCTCCCCATGCTTGTATGATAGGGATATTCAACTAAATTGTTTTGAACTTACAGTAGACATTTGATTTTGGTATATTTATTTTGACAGAGTTAAAGGAGGGTTATGCTTTTTTTAAGGACTTCGGCAAAAGCTAGTCAAATATCATCTCTATGACAGCACTCTAGTGTTTTTAAGGATCTGCTGCAAAACTGTCAATCTCTCAAGTTTTTTAACTGTTGAATAGCACAAATAGAATAGAATAGAATAGAATAGAATATATCTTTATTGTCATTGTACAATGAAATTGCAAGCAAACTAATTTAGTGCAAATTCATAATGACATATAAAAAACATACGAACATTAATCAAAAACAACAAATGATGAAAAAGATAGGATCTAAAATGGAACCTTGAGGAACACTACTAATGTAACTAAGGGAGTTGAACAAAATAACTACTGACTGCATCTGAAGTAAACAAGCTCCAGCAACAGCGTGGTTACATAACGTAACTTCTAATAAGGAGAAGACTTAAAGGGGTGCCTTGAGGAACTCCTCAGTTATATAAATCACAAGTTTGGACCCCAGTGTTCTATATTTGCTAGCAATGTCAATGCAAGGATCTGCAATGTCTTTACAGTGGTCCAAGTTCTTCTATAGAACAGGAGCACTCCATAGAGTTTTTAGAAATTTGCTGCAAAAAGGTTTGTTTCTTAAGTCCTGAACTGAACTCTGGGGGCGATATGGATTTGACCCCAGAGCCACCAGTTGGAAAACCCTGTTGTATGGACTTACTTCTGGTTTTCTGACTTCCTTAGATGGATGTCGATTGGAGACTAAATTATCTACAGGTGAAAATGTGAGTGTGGTTGTATATTTGTGCCATGTAATTGATTGACAGTAAGGCCAGGCCTCTTACCCCGAGCTCCAGCTTTGACCCATAAACTACACTTTACAAAAGGTTTTGAGTTTTGTTTGTGTGTGTCATTTGTGTATAGATATAGATTTACCTTAACGATATTTTCAAATTATCATTGTCTCATTAAACATTAAACGAACTATATAGGCCTACAAATTCGAGCAAATTTAAACACAAATTGACAGTAAGCAACAGGAATGATTATAAAAAACAGGTAAAGAAAAGACCAAAACAGGGAACAATAAAGTGGGGAAGATGATTTGGGCTCTATGGGGACACGAGTTGCACAACACAATTGATCTCTCCTTGAAAAAGAACATGAGTCCAGTTTTCCTCACTCTACAAGGGATGACAACACTAACAAAGGGAGATAATGGTCCCGTGAAGGGGTTTTCGAGGGGAGGCTGAATCACACAGGACCTACATTTGGTTTCTATCAGGAGTGGGAGGACATTTACACTACACTGACCACTCACTCTGCAGCACTGTTACTGTGGCCTGCGCTCGGATCCAGGTGATGGCGGGATTTAGGTGCAGGTCGTTACGTCGCAGGTCATTACTGGCTCTGCACTCGTATGTCCCAATATCGTCCAGCGTCAGATGTGAGACTCCCAGCATGCTAACCGCATTGACACCATAGACCGTGTTGATGGACACCCGCCGCTTACGGGCGCCGTCCCACAGCTGCCTGAAGGAATCGGCTCGGTTAATCTCCGAGTACCACCACTGGATTTCAGGGGTGGGGTTACCCACGACATCACAGTACAGCTCAAAGGTGTCTCCGGTGAGCTTGGTTTCAGAGAGTGGTGATTTCACGAAGCCCGCTAGCAGTAGCAGTTTAGAAGGGGGAAGCATGCCCATGGATAAGCCCAGAAAAAGAAAAGAGGTGGAGGACATAAATGAGGAACATGAAAAAAATTATAATCAAAACAAAACACACATTCACATACATATGCAAAATCGTGAATTCAACATCAAACAGTCAAGGTCAACACGTGTACCAGAGAACCAAGTTAAATTTACAATGGCTGGAGCCATGAGTGCTATTCCTGGAATCATTTAATTAAATTCAGCTGGGAGGACCCAGGAAGGCTGTGCTCACGTTCAATAATGGCATAATTGGGGCAGAATTCCTATTCAAAAATCCTCTGAATAACATTGTCATTGCTCATAAACCCCATCGTCTGCTATAGCGTTGGGAAAATCAATGATTGTTCAGTAATCCACAGCCAACAATAGGTAAGTGTGCCATTAATGAGACATCTCAGAGGTAAACGCCATAATAGCGGCGGGGTGCCCACAGGGAAGCAATGGGGACGCTGTCAAAGGAGCGGTCTATAGGCACTGTGGCACGTACAGTACATGAAATTGAAAGGTGATTTAATGAAGCCGCTTCTCCGGGTCTCTGGGGAGTGTGTGGGTGCATGGTTAAAGACCCTCCTCTCCTCTCCTGTTTCCATAGAAATACTTCACAGAAACAAAGTAGCAAGACGGACAGCCATCTCAGCCACTTCGGAGAGATGTGTGTTCATATGAATACACAGTGTGACGTCACGCGTTTAACCCGGTTTCTACCAAGTAGCACTGATTTGTTTCCTTGTGTACAGTTGACATTAGGCATGGGAATAATAATCAATGAATGTAGTACACTACTAGTGCAATGTTGTTTCAGCTGCAACAAATTGATGTCTAAAGACTAAAATATCAGCTATGGAAAGTAGACCTACATTAACAACTCCTGGCAACATTACAACAAGAGCTCTGAACCTTCAGAAAGAAATTGTGACACTTAAATTGGTTATTTGATCTGTAATCCACCCTTAGAAATGTAGTCAAAGTACCGTATTTTTTGGAGTATAAATCGCACCTGCGAAAATGCATAATAAAAAACGAAAAAAACATACAAGTCGCACTGGAGCCCGGCCAAACTATGAAAAAACTGCGACTTATAGTCCGAAAAATACGGTATATCCATATTATGCATTTTTAATATTGTATCATATTGTCCCGTTTTTAAGTACATCTTTCTTGTGGCATTGGTCGCTGTATGTATGTTTTGTATGCTCATGTACTACAACTACAGTACTGTGTAAACTCAATTTTAAAACCAAACAATATGTCCATTCAAAGAGTTTTTGAGGCGTAGACTTAACATACTGGACAACATGGGTACATTTTGTTTTGATGATATAAAAACAACCAAACATGTACTTTTCTCAAGTACCTAGAAATATGTTCACAGTGCAGGGTACAATGCCTAATTCAGAATTTTTGTAAAATGCTAAAATTGTATGTGGTGATTTATGTAAAATCAAAACGTTTTTCTTTTAACGTGAATGGAATGGGTCCCTAAACTGAACCGCATAAGCACATGACATCATTAAGTCACATGCGCTGTATTGTGTTTACGAAGCAAACACGGCTCAGATTCTAGTAGGTCTCAGTCCTGCCGCATTTGTGGCAATTTAAAGGATTTTCTTCAACCGAAATCAACATTTTCTTAAACGAAATGTAGGGGATTAAGGAAGGAAGCGCTACTTGGTTCAGCGTCGATTCCCAAGCATGTGGGCAAGCAGTCAAAGCCATTAGTGGTGGATTATTAACGAGAGTTCTAAAACGTCATTTTCTGCTCTTTTGTCTATTCATTTTTGTGGCCGTTTGTTTTGGCGAAGAACTTTGACATGTATCGCTTTTTCATGACGTATTGGTCGGATGAATGCAACCCGATCGTTCAGACTGCAGTTGTATCGGATACATGCAAGATCAGATTTATATCTACATTTGAAATGCCTGGTTTGGATTTAAAAAATGTTTAATTGTAATGCTCAATCAGTCTACATGCATTATGTAGACTTGGAGAAGGTATTTGTCCCTCGGGAAGTCCTGTGGAAAGTGCTCAGAGAGTTTGAAGTGTCGGACCGCCTGATACTATCATCAGTGTTTATATCTGTTCTAAAAAGAACATTATACAAATTAGAATTTTGCAAATAGTAAAATGCACTGTATGCAGTGTCATTTCAAACAACTAGTTTTTGATCAATTCAAAAGCTAAATTATCATTGTCATTTGTATTCATTGGTTTCTCTAAAAAGATGAATGGTGAATCGAATGAATTGTGAAACAGAACAGAGATTTTATTTTTAGGCCATATTGCCCAGGCCTAAATTTCTTGCATTGAACAAAAACCCAAGTACCAAGTTAAATTCCTTGTGTGTTTGCATATTTGACCAATAGCGTTGATTCTATCCTCTTGTTCATAGCAGATTTTTTTTTTGTTATGTATAATTTTCTATTGCCCCCATTGATGTATTGTGATTGCACTGATTTATCACACATTGTAATGCCATGTTTGTTTATAAAAAAGTTATTTGGGGAATAAAACTACAGTACTGTTAATTGATTGGTCTACAGATAATTGCGGCTTCAATGCAAATGAAGAAAACAAAAAACTGCCATGAAAAATAAGCACTGTGGATTAGGATACAGAGAAGAGTTTATTTAGTTTGGGTCAATTGTGTGGAGATACTGTCAGCACAGTACAAAATTATATTTCATGTTTATATTTTCTGATGGCTTCATTGCTAATTACACACTATGATGTTTTGACTTTGTGTACATACCAACGCTGAAAAGCAGGTACGAGTCAGGTATATCGATAATCAGGTACGGCAAAAGTACACAAGCCAAACAACTCTACTGCTTGGTGGAAAAGTAACTTTTAGACAGTTATATTGTATTTCTGTTTGATTTGTTACTATTAAGAGTCATACTTGATTCAGGGGAGTGGGCTAATTAATTTCATACTTGATTCAGGGGTGTGGGCTTTTGTTTGTTAAAACAAGATCTCAATTTACAATAACAGGCAATCTAATTTATAAGGATGATTTTTTTTATTGTACTTGAGAGGCTGCATGCATCACTGCCATTTCACTTAAGGACTCACTGGCATGACAGCCGACACGAGCCTAGCCAACCAGGGTCAGTTGGCTGCGCTGCCCTAATTCTACCCCCAGAGGAGAGGAGAGGAGAGGAGAGGAGGGATCAAATTAAATCATTTACTCCAGCCACCCCGCAACCGCAAAAGGGACAAGCGGTAGAAATGGATGAATGGATGGATTTTTTTTTTTTAACTTGTCTTTATTACATGCATGAATGTACTGTCAATTGAGCAAACATGCTTTGTTTTTGTCTTGATGTATTTTATTCCTTATACTAATAAAGTCCCCCGTCAAAACTGTCCTTCCTTGATCTATTATCGAGAATGGCACAAAGACCATTGAAAGTCTTCAAAGCAGAAAAAGACAAAAGTGTCTAAAAATAATTCTACTAAAAAATAAACACGTGATTTCTTTCAAACGTAAGTGCATGGCCCTGAACATAGTGTGTGTGCATATGTGTGTGTGTGTGAGAAAAGAAATGTCCCGAAAAAAAATCCCAATCTCAATTACATCAGAAAAATTGTGACTGTGCAAAATCGGGAGTAGCTTGCAACACATGGCAATAATTTAAAAGGAGGAACTGCATTTTTGGGGGGAATTTTGCCTATTGTTCAATCATTATGACAGACATTTCGACGGATGTATTTTTTTCAATGCATTCTAACTAGTAAATAAACGTAAATAAAAGTCTGCTTACAGCGAAGCCAATGGGAGGTCCTCTATTCGTCCCACTAAATAACCATCCAAAAAGCGCCAGCAATACTCCATTTACATGTCGTGACTTGAATATTAACCAAGTATGAGTGATATTGTTATTATAAGTGCTAACGCAGACAAACTATTTATAGCAGCCACGTGATCACAAGCTTGTGTGCCAATGTTGACATGATCAACTGATCAGCTGCTTCCTCATTTTTTGGCTCGCCAAACTTTATTGTGGATCAGAAACCATGCCTCTCACCTGGATAATGGAAGGACGATGACGTATTCCGACAACTTAGTACACTTTGACAGTTAATTCAGACCCGAAAATGGCTAGAACTACACGAAAAGACGCTGGGTTTCACCCCCTTTTTCTTAACGAGCATTATGAGTCAATCTTCATTTTGGCTCTTGGCAAAGACGGTCGTACCCCCTCCCATCTGTATGCCTCCCCTGCTTGCCTCTTTTGTCTCGTCCTGTCTTGTTTAACTTTCTTGTTGCCTCTTTTGCACTGCTCTCCCAAATCTAAACAATGGAATTGATAAACTTGCCTCTCAACAAAATTGACATTATCTCGGGTTCAGGAAAACCTGTCGGAACGGTTGTTGCTCCACACACGACAGACTATTGCCTGTTGACCTTTTCAGTCGAGGACGTTGACGATATCAACCTATTCGGAATCATGATAACAGAACACCTGCTGATTGGAGTAAGCGTTGTACTGATGCTGGCAGCCATTCAAGGTACCCCAAAGCTGCCAATGGATTATTCACCCAAGGAACTTTAGTTTTTAGAAAGTTCCGGTCGGACGGTTTTTCACATTAAAATAAAAATATAGAAAAAAATACCGGCAGCGGTAAAGTTTAGATCCAAGAAGGAAAGAAGAAAGTGAATCAATGTTTATAACTGAATACATTTCCGTATGCATAAAAATGTGTTTTCTTTTGTATTTTTTTTTTTTATGAATTAAGTAACGTTTATGACAACCTTTTTCCAAAACACAATATAGAATGTGAGATATAACAGGAAAATGAATACATTTATCATTTGTTTTCAAAACGCTTACAAAAAAGTGGAACCCCAAAAATGTACTGTGGGACCCCATTTTTATGACTTGATGGGGTCCCTGGGACCCTGTTTTGAAAATTCCTAGAGCCAACACTGATGGAGTATCGGTGCGTGCAAAACAGCAGCAGGCAGCTGTGGCCTGCGGGCTGCTTCTAATACTAATCAAATATCATCCCGGGGCCATAGATCATTTATTAATTCCAGATCCGGCCCGCAGGCCTTGACTTTGACATCACTGGCTTAATATATGAAAAAATATTTAAAAAAAATAGACCCCTAGTGTGTGAATGTGAGTGTTGTCCATACTTGCCAACCTTGAGACAATTGAATTCGGGAGATGGGGGGGGGGTGTTGAGATGTGTGTGTGTGTGTGTCGATTATTACTTCGATTAATCGATTAATAATCGGATAAAAGAGACAAACTACATTTCTATGCTTTCCAGTATTTTATTGGGGAAAAAACAGCATACTGGCACCATACTTATTTTGATTATTGTTTCTCAGCTGTTTGTAAATGTTGCAGTTTATAAATAAAGGTTTATTAAAAAAAAGAAAAAGAAAAAAAAAGGAGCCTCTGCGCATGCGCATATCATAGATCCAACGAATCGATGACTAAATTAATCGCCAACTATTTTTATAATCGATTTTAATCGATTTAATCGAATAGTTGTTGCAGCCCTAATATATATATATATATATATATATATATATATATAATAGTTCATGAATGAGTATATCCATTCGGCCACCGTGTTCAATGGAGAAGTCTGATCTACAAAATGTGCAGGCAGCATACCCCTTCCCCTTCCAGCTGTCCTGGATGAACTGAAATAATTTTTTCCAATCATTTTGGAACTTGCAAGCGTACTTCTTCTTACTCGTCGCCCCCATGTCTCTTCTTCGTTCTTCTACTTCGTCTCTGTTATTTTTTTGGACATTACTACTTGCCGTAGTTTTGAAGCAATGCATGATGGCAATCCGGATGTTGAGTGTCAGTGTATTAACGTGCCGGCTGGAATAAACACACGCTGAGAAATAGCTCCGTGCCTGCCTACTTTATGGGTTATGGATACATCTATGGATAACGGAGACATATATAATAGTCTCCTTTTCAGGTGAGAGAGGACGCTAAAGGCAGTGCATTTAAGGCACGCCCCCAATATTGTTGTCAGGGTGGAAATCGGGAGAAATTCGGGAGAATGGTTGCCCCGGGAGATTTTCGGGAGGGGCACTGAAATTCGGGAGTCTCCCGGGAAAAGCGGGAGGGTTGGCAATAGAGATGTCCGATAATATCGGCCTGCTGATATTATCGGCCGATAAATGCTTTAAAATGTAATATCGGAAATTATCGGTATCTGTTTTTTTATTATCTGTATCGTTTTTTATTTATTTTAATTAAATCAACATAAAAAACACAAGATACACTTACAATTAGTGCATCAACCCAAAAAACCTCCCTCCCTCATTTACACTCATTAGGGTTGTTTCTTTCTGTTATTAATATTGTGGTTCCTACATTATATATCAATATATATCAATACTGTCTGCAAGGGATACAGTCCGTAAGCACACATGATTGTGCGTGCTGCTGGTCCACTAATAGTACTAACCTTTAACAGTTAATTTTACTCATTTTCATTAATTACTAGTTTCTATGTAACTGTTTTTACATTGTTTTACTTTCTTTTTTTATTCAATAATTTTTTTTAAATTTATTTATCTTTTTTTAAAAAGGACCTTATCTTCACCATACCTGATTGTCCACATTAGGCATAATAATGTGTTAATTCCACGACTGTATATATCGGCATCGGTTGATATCGGTATCGGTAATTAAGAGTTGGACAATATCGTAATATCGATATCGGCAAAAAAAGCCATTATCGGACATCCCTGGTTGACAAGTATGATGTTGTCTGTCTATCTGTGTTGGCCCTGCGATGAGGTGGCGACTTGTCCGCCCGAATGCAGCTGAGATAGGCTCCAGCACCCCCCGCGACCACGACAGGGAGAAGCGGTAGAAAATGGATGGATCCATCGGCAGTGCGCCTTATTATCCGGTGCGCCTTATGGTCCGGAAAATACGGTAAGTATCTAAACATATATATATTTGAGCATCCTGCGCCGGAGTGCAGACTGTGGAAGAAACACAGCAACACAAAACGTGCGGTGTAGAATTGTTCTAACGCATAGAGACCCACTACGCACTTATAGTATGGAGCTGCAACCTTGAGCCGAGGCTGGGTTGGAATGCCCTAATCGGACTCCTGCAGATTTATGAGCATATAGGGTCATTTGGACAAGTAGGGCTGGAGCTGACAAATCAATGTGGTTGTTCAGTGCATCTCTGCAAAGAGCAGCAAAGGACATTAAAGACATGGATCCCAGTGCAGCGTCCCTACTCTAAAAATAGCAGCATGCAGCAAAATGGATTGATGCTATTTACAGAGCTTTACTTCTTACACCCAACAACTATACATTGACGTGCGACTCATCCGAACAAGCTAGGGGAGAAGAAGAAAAAAAAACTTGCCCTTGGCTCTTGTTTCTGTATTCAGCGCCACACTTTTGAAAAGGGACACTGTGGCCCACTTCAGGCCGCCTTATTAATCTTTTAACGACCCAGGCGCTCGGAAAGCCTCCATTTTTCCTGGTCTTCGACGAACCTGAGGGGATTATTTGGCGTCTCGGCAGGTGGAGGCAAATTGGCAAGCGTGGCCGATACCACCGGAGTCGCGTCAAAAATGACTACATTGATGGCAAGACAACGACGAAAGATGTTGACAATTAAACAACAAGGCAGCTTATTTCTTACCGTTTTGCGAGGAGACGGCGCGCAGCGTGATGAGGGCTGCCAGTGTCAGCACGGGCAGGGACATGACTGCGGGTACCATCTTCGGGGTGTGAGAGTTAAGGTGACCCGGCGGGGATGTTATGATGGCACTGGGAGGAGGTTATCGCACAAAGTCACACTCCAGAAGGAAAGACGGCAGTGACACCGGCTGGGACGAGCGGGATCCCTCAGTCGGATGCGTGCTTCTCCCCCTCCTCCTGCGTCGCTACTGCATCAAGGAACACACTTTCAGCAACGGTATGCCTCTTATATCAAATCTCGCGAGATCTCTAAGAGGCGGGAATCTATCTAATGTCCCTAGCTAGAATGTTTAATTAGCTGGCACAACGGACATCAGGGCCAGCAAGGCCTTCTCTGCTGCCCTAACATAACCACACATCATGATCATAATTAGAGGTAAAGTACATTTTTATTTACTTTCCCTTAATATCTAAAAGTATTTATATTGTCTTCATGTAACACATACTTGCCAACCTTGAGACCTCAGAATTAGGGAGATATTCAAAAGACCCGCTGGGGGAGTATATATATATATATATATATATATATATATATATATATTAGAGATGCGCGGATAGGCAATTATTTCATCCGCAACCGCATCAGAAAGTCGTCAACCATCCGCCATCCACCCGATGTAACATTTGATCAGAACCGCACCCGCCCGTTGTTATATATCTAATATAGACGATGCAAGGCATTAGTGAGGTTATAAAGCTTTTGCCTGTTAAAGAAAGGAGACTGATCCAATGCAGCACAGACATTCGCGTGCCACGCTGTCACGACCCAGACGCACACCAGTGCGCAATCATATGGGAGCCGCGCTGAGCGCACCTCCAAGCGCGTCTCGCTGCCGGCGACGGCCGGGTATGGGCCCGACGCTCCAGCGCCATCCATTTTCAGGGCTAGTTGATTCGGCAGGTGGGTTAGCGGGTTCCGACTTCCATGGCCACCGTCCTGCTGTCTATATCAACCAGGGTGAGCCCCACCCCTTTCGTGAGCGCACTGCGTGCGGAGTGACCCCTGTTACGCGCCCCCGGCAACAGGGGTGGCGGGCAGGTAAGCTGCGCGGGCGGAGCGCGCGGAGTGACCCCTGTTACAAGCCCCCGGCCACGGGGGTGGCGGGCAGGTAAGCTGCTTACCTGCTGCGCGTGACGCCGGCCACGGCGAAGACGGACGAGGCGGGGTGTCTGTGCGGTGGGCGCGGTGGTGACCCTGGACGTGCGTCAGGCCCTTCTCGCGGATCGCCTCAGCTACGGCTCCCGGTGGGGCCCTCTCGGGGGAAGGGGCCTCGGTCCCGGACCCCGGCGAGGCGTCCCTTCTCCGCTCCGTAAAAGTGTCCATCTCTTTTTTTTTTTTCTTCTGTTGTGGCATATGCAGCAGGTGCCTGCTCGTTTTTCGTATGTGGGTAACAACATTTAACTATGTATATATATTTCCGAATTGGTTTAACTGCCACCCGCCTGAATCTATTTAAAATCTAATTTTTTTTTATTTCAACCGCCCGACCCGACCCGCGGATAAAATCTAATTTTTTTTCATTTCATCCGCCCGATCCGCGGATAATCCGCGGACTCCGCGGTTGTGCCCGCAAACCGCGCATCTCTAATATATATATATATATATATATATATATATACATACCGTATTTTTCGGACTATAAGTCGCAGTTTTTTTCATAGTTTGGCCGGGGGTGCGACTTATACTCAGGAGCGACTTATGTGTGAAATTATTAACACATTACCGTAAAATATCAAATAATATTATTTAGCTCATTCACGTAAGAGACTAGACGTATAAGATTTCATGGGATTTAGCGATTAGGAGTAGGGCTGCAGCTAACGATTATTTTTCTATCGATTAATCTATAGATTTTTTTCCGATTAATCGGTTAATCTATAGATTATTTTTTCGATTAATCTATAGATTATTTTTCCTTTTACCGATTATTTTTTTAATTTAAAATGAAGAGGAAAAAATAAATGTAGGCCAGTTTTTTCAAAAGGCATGGCTTTTATTTACAAAAAAAAAAGGATGGCCACTCAGTCAACATTGACAACAACATGACAAAATATTCTGTAACAATGTAAACATTTAAAACTTTTAACATTTAACAAAATTAAAAGTAGCTTATTTGCTTTTTAATGTGCAAATATAAAAGTAAACATCCAGTGCAAATCTTAATATTCTGCAATAGTATAAGCATTTCAAAATTAAAAGTATTGCTTATTTTGCTTTAAAATGTGCAAAAATAAAGATAAACATCCAATACAAAAAAGTACAAAACGGAAATATTCTGTAACAGTGTAAACATTTCAACAAAAGTAAAAGTATTGCTTATTTGCTAAAATGTGCAAAAATAAAGCTAAACATCCAATACAAAAAAAGTGTACAGTGTAAACATTTCAACAAAAGTAAAAGTATTGCTTATTTTGCTTAATAACACAACAATGATAGTATGATTAAAGTGAAAGTTAATTGTTCGTTTGTACATAGTATATGTAACTGTTAATGTTGTAAAAGGTATTTGCACAACTAATTAACATTAGCGTTTGTGACACGTCTTTGTGCCGTGGGGTTCTTTCAGGACCGACAGACTGAACGCCAGACGGCTTTGTCAGGTTTACAATCTTTTAATTTTACACAAAGTCCTTTCTCTTCCAACTCTTTTCTCTTTCTTTCCTCGCTTTTCGGCTCCTCTTCCTCGCTCGCTCGTCGTCCCCTGTCTCTGTCTCTCCTCCTCTCTCGCTCCACGTCAGCTTCACTCTGGCTCCTTCCAGTCTCTCTTCCCTCTCTCTCTGCTGCTCCCCTTTTCTTCAGCGAGAGGAGATTGGATGATCGTGCCCAGGTGCGCGGATCGCGCACCTGGGCACGATTGCGGCGGCGCTCCCGGCGCGCCCCACCTCGCCGCTCGCTCGCCGGCCCCGCCTCACCACAGCGTTAAAGAGGAGCGCGTCTTTGTAAACACTGAACAGGCACGCCAAACGCGCCTCTCAGAGCGAAACGGTGCTTTAGTTTATGAATTCACAACGCAGATACAAATGACACATTCATGTTTTTGTGTAATGATGACAACGTATACGCACGCGGACGATTGACTAGTTGATGGTGATGGCAAGAACGCTGTCGGTTTTCTTTTCAAATGTTCCTTCATAGCCGTTGTGCTGCTATGATAGGCCATTTCCGCTCGACACAGTGTGCATACAACATTATTAGGCCGTTTATTGAAATACTCCCACACTTTTGACGACTTTTGGCGTGCTTTTTCCCCTCGCTCGCATCGTCTGCTTTGCGCTCCGCCATGACAGTAGTGTGACGTAAATATACGACGCGCCGACGCACAAAAACGGCGTCGACGTATTTACGTAACCGATGACGTCGACTACGTCGACGCGTCGTTTCAGCCTTAATTAGGAGTGACAGATTGTTTGGTAAACGTATAGCATGTTCTAAATGTTATGATTATTTGAATGACTCTTACCATAATATGTTACGTTAACATACCAGGCACGTTCTCAGTTGGTTATTTATGCCTTATTTACACTTATTCAGCCTGTTGTTCACTATTCTTTATTTATTTTAAATTGCCTTTCAAATGTCTATTCTTGGTGTTGGGTTTTATCAAATACATTTCCCCAAAAAATGCGACTTACACTCCAGTGCCACATATATATGTTTTTTTCCGTCTTTATTATGCATTTTCGGCCGGTGCGACTTATACTCCGAAAAATACGGTGTGTGTGTATGTATGTATATAAATATATATATATATATATATATATATATATATATATATATATATATATATATATATATATATATATATATATATGTATATATATATATATGTATATATATATATATATATATATATATATATATATATATATATATATATATATATATATATATATATATATATATATATATATTAGGGCTGCAACTAACGATTAATTTGATAATCGATTAATCTGTCGATTATTACTTCGATTAATAATCGGATAAAAGAGACAAACTACATTTCTATCCTTTCCAGTATTTTATTGAAAAAACCAGCATACTGGTACCATACTTATTTTGATTATTGTTTCTCAGGTGTTTGTACATGTTGCAGTTTATAAATAAAGGTATAGAAAAAAAAAAAAAAATGTATATAAAAAAAAAAGCCTCTGCGCATGCGCATAGCATAGATCCAACGAATCGATGACTAAATTAATCGGCAACTATTTTTATAATCGATTTTAATCGATTAGTTGTTGCAGCCCTAATATATATATATATATATATATATATATATATATATATATATATATATATATATATATATATATATATATATATATATATATATATATATATATATATATATAGCTGTAATTCACTGAAATTCAAGTATTTCTTATATATATATATATATATATATATATATATATATATATATATATATATATATATATATATAAATAAAATAAATAATTTTATATATATAAAAACGTTATCCCAACCACAAAGTTGATGGTTGTCCACTTTGCTGCTAATTATATTTGGATAATTACAATCCAGCAACCATTCCCAGGATTTGGGCATGGACCACAATGGCTGCTGAAGAAGGATTTTCGCCCTCGTCCACCGCCTCGTCGGCCACGTATGTGGCCAGTTCATGGACGCCCTCCGTGCCATTGGCAGCAACGCTCAGGACGTGTTTTAGTTTCCGTTCTCAGGGCTCCTTAATTACGCCTGGTTGCTACGACCCTGATAAAATTAACCTGCCTCTGATTAGCAATCAGCAGACTCACCTACCTCTGATCACTAATCAGTGTACCATTTAATCCATATTACCCTGCCTCCCTTGTGGGTGCGTTGTTCGCTATCAGCAACTGTACTTGTTTTGTTTCATGCCATGTAAAGAAACCTTTTGCCATTCTAGCCCTGCGCTACAATCCATTGGATTTTTCCGTGCCTTGCTAGCGGCACCTAAAATTTTTATTTTCGCTTCTTTGGAATTAAAAGCCGTTTACCTGCATCCTGCTGCTGCCGCCTACTGTCCTTTCGCATCGTGAGAGACAAAACCCTTGCAAACATGTGACCACACCATGACAAAATGTGCTGTTTATCATTCACAATCCTTCTGTAAGACAAAAACACCTATGCTGGGCTACTTTTTATGCATTCGAAATCGTAAATAAATAGCTAATTGATTGAAGGTACTCTTTTGCGCACCTTAAACCCTCTGAAAAACGTCCAGAAACCGCCAACAATACTCCATTTACATGTTGTGATCTGAAAATTAACCAAATATGAGTGATGTTATGAAAACGCCAACGCAAATGGCCTATTTTAGCAGCGCATTGATAGCAGTGAGCTAGTTAGCTTACGGTGCTATTGTTGACACACTGATCCGGCGGCTGCTTCTGCTCCGTCTCAGACTTGCTGAATGTAAAAAAAGCATATTTTCGTGTCGTTCTGGCCATTTTTAGGTCGTAAATGGCTGTTAAAGTGTACCAACTCGTCGGAATACCTACTCAGCCTTCTTCTGTCCAGATGAGATGCATGATTTATGATGTAGAATAAACTTACAGGAAGCAGCAGACCACTCGATGATGTAAACATAGGGCCACACGGTAGTGATCACGGCGCCCCTATAATTAGTTTGTCTGCGTTAGCGCTTATAATAACAACATCCCTAATACTTAGTCAATAATGGATGGAACAAATGTGATGATTTCGTGTAGCATTGTCACTATAGGTGACATTTCTTAAATGTTTTAAAAAATAAATTCCCTCATGCCAATTAACATTATAATTATTCAACACAGCTGAAAGGTCTAAAAATGAGTTAATATAGCTCCATATGTTCAGCGTGAGGGCTTAAGGTGTCTTGCTGGATTAATTACTGTGCTTTACGTTGATTTATCAGGCCAAGCCTCAAGACCACATGTATCTTAGCCGTTGAATGAATTCCATTCTCCATAGTTCCCATACATTATAAAAAACGGTGGATGGAGCGCCTGGAAAAAATTGTCAATACAGATTATCCATAATTATTTCTTACTGCCAGCAGAGGGAGACATTATCCCTGAGTCTAAAGTCATTGCAACACTCTTCTTGCCTATGCTGGGTTGCAACTAAGAGACCTAAAGATACTTTCGGTTTTTGCTTGGGGGTGCAAACAATTTACCAGCTCCCGTTCATTTAGCACCAGCTGCGCGGATGTCAAAGTGTTATAAAGGTTTAGAGGCAAATATACAAGCCGTATCGATGAAAAAAAAATTGCTAAATGTAATGGAATCTCAAGATGATAAGATTTAAACGATTCAACCTAATTACCTAAGTGGACTTTTTAAACTTTTGTGGCGAGAAGAGAGAGGTATAGTACCAGGATGTATGTGTCCAACAACGCCACCTGAGGAATTGCACCCCAGGAAATACTAAGCTTAAGATTTTTAAATACCGCTGGGCAGAAGACGGTTGATGATTTAAAAGTGGTTACCCTCCGAAACATGCCCAAGGGCTGAAACAAAAATGGTGTGGACTAAACTGAACAAAATGAAAGAATTTACTAAATAACTAATTTAACAAAACAATAATTGGGATCAAATGTAAGGAAATTGAAATAACTAAATCAATTTAACACTAAGAAACAAAAGAAAACTAATGAATATTTAAAATATATTGATAATCATCAATATTCATTGAATCACAAATACTGAAATTCTACAACATAGTGAATCTGCAAACAGCTAAAATTATACACAAAGCAAACTATAATCTGCTACCCAAGAATATACAACAATTCTTCTCAACAAAAGAGGAGAAATATAATCTTTGAGAAAATTGTAATTTAAAACATGTGTACGCATGTACAACACTTAAGACATTCAGTATATCAGTATGTGAAATTAAATGATGGAATGGATTAAGCAAAGAAATAAAACAATGTACTAATATGATCCAATTCAAGAAATTCTTCAAACTTAAAGTGTTTACAAAGTACAAAGAAGAAGAACCATGACAAACATTCTGAATTTATTTCATCCATCCATTCATTTTCTAGATAATCTTACTTATCTCCCCATATGAAATACAACTTACTTCACCAATTATTATTATAGAAACTGAGTGCGAAAGACCTCGCTGAGAAGTAGAAAGAAAAGATTATATTTATTGAACCAAAGAAGACAAAATCATCGAACTCAAGAAGGTAATAATAATAATAATAATAATAATGAATTACATTTGTAACGCACGTTGCATTTGTTAAAATCTCCAAGTGCTACAAAGTATTTAAAAAAAAAGGTAAAAAATAAAAATAGAAAGTTAGAATATATAATAGAAAATTAAAATAGAAATAAAAACATGAAAAACACTAGATAAAACATAGTCAAAATAGAAATAAAAACATGAAAGCACTGGATAAAACAGATATCAATCAATGTTTACTTATATAGCCCTAAATCACGAGTGTCTCAGAGGTCTGCACAAGCCACAACGACATCCTCGGCTCAGATCCCACATCAGGGCAAGAAAAAACTCAACCCAATGGGATGACAATGAGAAACCTTGGCATAGCAGATAGGCAAGCAGTGCATTTAAAAACAAGAAGGCAGAGAAATTAGATAAAAGCTGTGCTAAAAAGGTGGGTTTTTAGTCCCTTCTTAAAACTGTGGTGCTCTAAGATGGTCGGGGAGAGCGTTCCAGAGTTCAGGTTCGGTCGAGCAGAAAGCCCGGCGGCCCATTGTTTGTAGGTTTGTCCTGATGGGTTTGAGGAGGTTGGTGTTTGAGGAGCGGAGGTTGCGGGTAGGAGGTTGAGGGGAAACTAGGTCCTTGAGGTAGGAGGGGGCGTTGCCGTAGATGCATTGATGTGTTAGCAGGTTAATCTTGAATTCGGTCCAGGGTGCAATAGGGAGCCAGTGGAGTGATTTGAGGATAGGTGTGATATGATCACGCTTGCGCACTCTCATCAGGATCCTCGCTGCGCTGTTTTGGATGTACTGGAGCTTTCAGTACAATCAGCGGAAAATATGACAGAGGTGTGTGTGTGTAGCCAACTAAGCATAGAACTTCACAACCCGCCATACTGAAGCAAGAGCCATAGAAGTAGTTAATACATTTTATTCTTGTTTAGTTTTTTGTCCACCAAACAATACTCGCCACAAGAATTTAAAAACAAAAAAACAAGTTAATATGAAAAGCAAAACAGCCATTCCCAAGGCTGCAATGACGTCAAGCGAGTAGTAAACAAGCGGGGACATTTTGATGGATTTTGACTTCAGATGTGCAGCTCCTTGATTTCTTATAACGTATTCTATCCAAAAGAGGGCATTGTCCATCGGTTGGATTGGATGATCTCTCTGCAGTTTGGAGAGTCTCTGCATGTTTTCCCTGTAAGACGAATTGTGAAGAACTGTCATCAATGCATCCCCAAAGATGTGCCTGTCGAGCGTGGTAAAATCCACATTCACCGCTCCTCCTTTAACGCGAAGTTTGTTGAGATTATCAGGTTGGTCAAAGAATAACGGAAGTCCAACAATCGGAACTCCGTGGTAAATTGCTTCTTGCACCCCATTGGCGCCTCCATGAGTGACAAAGACTCTTGTTTTAGGATGTCCCAAGAGGTCGTTCTGTGGTAGCCAGTTAACCAGTAAAGTGTTGTTTCCCAGGTTGGCAGGCTTTTGTCCTAAATACCTCCATATAACCTTCTGAGGCAGCTGGGCAAAGGCTGCAGCTATTTCCTCAACCATAACTCGGGGAAGTCTGCCAACTAGTGTTCCTAAAGTCATTATCACAATCCCTCGATCTCCAGAGCTCTGAACAAACTCCTCCAGGTCTGCAGGGAGCTGTTTTGGCGGCTTACACTGAAATCCCCCGATGTAGATTAAATTTGGCATTGTGGGTCGTGGAAATTCAAAGACAAAATTGTTTCTCACTAGCCATATATCAGCATCCAGAAAAAACGTTGAGTAGTCCGTGTCAGGACCAAAGTATCGCATGACTATTGGTTTGTAGTGAGGCTCTGTTATGCAAGACATTATGAAACTACCCATCGTGGAGGCCCAAACATTTTTGACTCTCTGGGGAAAGGTCATCTTATCTGTACACAGTGTTGCAATAAAAGGAGTGTATGACAGAGGGGATGGGGCGATAAGGGAATGAGGTTCACCTTGAATATGCCACCTGACGTTGTAAATAAGTGGAACCTGGAGATGACGGGCAAGCATCATCCCTCCACCAATGCCTGGGTCGGTCAACACTACGTCGTATTTGGCGCCATGAAAGTACTGCATCAAGGTTTCATTTTCAAACATCTGAACAATTGTGTCAGCATGCTTCTTATGGAAAACAGAAAACTGATTTAAAGCTGTCAGCTCGTTCTGAATATGGTTCCAAAAGGAAGACAGAAAAGATGTAGGATTCTGCTGAATCTGCAATTCCAGGTTTTGAGACACAAAGAGTTCAAAATAATCCCTAAACTTCTCTTGACCAGGACGGTTGACAGATGTGTAGAAGGGAGACTTTTCTGCAATGTACCAGCTGTCAGATGGGCGAAGAACAGTAATCTGGTGGCCTTTGTCATGAAGTTCCTCTATGATTCCCTTCATGTTTACCCAATGGCTCCCGTCCAATGGGAACACAAGGATGTTGCCCCCAAATACATGTAAGACTTGAGTAAACAGCAGAGTAAAGGTGATCAAATCAGATTTGGTCATCGTGACACCACCAGGAGACCTTGAAAATACACACACAAAAAACAAGTGCCGGTAAGCATCAGAGTATTGTTTGTCCAGTTTGCACATATCTAGTGTTTTCGTTTTTGAGGTCAATTTTCTCTATATTAGGCCATAACTTTGGTTGTGTTACGCCGAATGGAATGTTTATTTTTTTCATGTTTATATTCAGATTGTTTTTTCCACAAGTCAAACACTTCCTTGTGGTCTACATAACAATAAACATATAACATACACATAAACCTCTATCGTATATAGAGATGTAACTATAAGGTAAAATATGTCACAATGTTTATATAAAAATAAGTAAACAATTATGTAAAAATACATATGAATAAACAATGTTTTAAAAAATGATTGTTTATTTATGTATAAATAAACAATGTTTTATAAATATATTGTTTATTTATACAGTACAGACCAAAAGTTTGGACACACCTTCTCATTCAATGGGTTTTCTTTATTTTCATGACTATTTACATTGTAGATTGTCACATAAAACTATGAATGAACACATGTGGGGTTATGTACTTAACAAAAAAAGGTGAAATAACTGAAAACATGTTTTATATTCTAGTTTCTTCACAATAGCCACCCTTTGCTCTGATTGCTGCTTTGCACACTCTTGGCATTCTCTCGATGAGCTTCACGAGGCAGTCACCTGTAATAGTTTTCACTTCACAGGTGTTGTATCTACAAGTCGTGAAAATAAAGAAAACGCATTGAAATGAGAAGGTGTGTCCAAACTTTTGGCCTGTACTGTATATAAATAAAACAATCTTTTATAAATATCTCCGCCATGCCATTTCTGGGACTTATGCCGATCCCAAATACACAAAAACAGGTTCCAGCAGGTAAGAAAAGTTGGTTTTGCATAATATACCATACACCATATATCAATGATACACAGGGAAATTATTTTAGCCCAATAGAGAAGAGATAATGTATAAAAACATGTTGGATTCATATTTTGAAAAAAGGGGAGGGAAAAAACATATATTTTGTTTTAATATGTTTTTTGTCAGAGGACAAATATGACACAAACCTTCCTAATTGTTAAAAATCCTACTGTTTTTATCAAACATGCTTCACTGATGAGAGTATTTTGCGAGCGCCGTGTTGTCCTACTAATTTTGGCGGTCCTTGAACTCACCATAGTTGTGTGGACTGTGACGCATCAGTTTGTTTACATGTACAACTTTCTCCGACGCTGCCACAGAAAGACGTGTTTTATGCCACTCCTTGTTTGTCTCCTTTTGTCCACCAAACTTTTTATACTGTGAATGCACAAAGGTGAGCTTTGTTGATGTCATTGGCTTGAAGGAGTTATAATCAGGCATATTTGTTCAGTGCATGACTGCAAGCTAATCGATAACATGCTATTTAGGCGAGCTGTATGTACATATTGCATCATTATGCCTCATTTGTAGGTATATTTGAGCTAATTGAATATCCTTTGCTTCTATCCTCTTTGTATATAATTTAGTTTTGCATGTCTCATGACACATTATCTGTATGTAATATTGGCTGCATTGTGTGTCATGTTGTTCCAGACCACAGCAAACATTACCTAGCTTGCCAAAGATTGTAATATATCTATTCTTTTAACTTGGACACACACATCTATACCCTAGGCCATTAAAAGCCAGTAAATTCCAGGAGTTATCTCACCTTCTGAGAAGCCTCTGATGTACTAATAATGGTTTCTAATGTTGTAAAAATGTGGAGAATAAATATTACATTTCAACATTTCTGTCAACCAAGATTTGCTTCAGCCGGCGACACATAGTCATTTTGATAGTAGGCTATTATAGCTAAAATAGACACTTACGTCATGTGTTGCCTTCATTATAAGACTTATATACAGCTTTTAATTTTTTGCGGCTCCAACCAGATTCGATTTTTGTATTTTTGGTCCAACATGGCTCTTTCATCATTTTGGGTTGCCGACCCTTGACCTAGGACATTGTCTGAATAAATCAGTTGTCATGTCACACAATTTTCATTATGAAAAAAATGTGTATTTTATCTTACCTTACACTGTAAAATGAAACTAAAATACAGTAAAAGTACATGATAAACAGCTTGGTGATTTTTTGTTGTTGTTATTTACTGCTAAAGTAGTATGTTCAACATAGTATACTCGATGTTTGATGGAAGCAATGTACTGATAACTAGTCAATGATATTGATCATGTTGTACTGACCAGTCAGGCCCTTCACCTTTATTGCAGAAATTCAGTATCTGGTTCTATGGTTATCATCACACTTTTCCTCTTTGCCATTGATCTTCTATGAAAATGTACTGTAGATGCTCACTGAGCTGAAGTTGCATGAGGTTTTGATGTTATGATGGTTTGAACCTTAAGTTTTGTTCGGTTTGACATTTGAGGGAACATTTGGTTGAACTCTAAATTGTACCACTTTTGAAGGTTCTGCTTTATTTTATTACTTTTGTTGAATACTGTAATACAATAGTAATCATTCCATCAACATCCATCCATCCATCCATCCATTTTCTACCGCTTATTCCCTTTGGGGTCGCGGGGGGCGCTGGAGCCTATCTCAGCTACAATCGGGCGGAAGGCGGGGTACACCCTGGACAAGTCGCCACCTCATCGCAGGGCCAACACAGATAGACAGACAGACAACATTCACACTCACATCCACACACTAGGGCCAATTTAGTGTTGCCAATCAACTTAACAATATCAACATTAAACATTAACATCCTTATCAACATTAAACAGTAAATTCACATTTGCTCTATCTAAACCTTTATAGTTGTTTCTCATTTCAAACAGTGACACTTACCCAAATTCAGAAGTATCAATCCAACTTTAAAATGACCTTTGGTGCGACAAGGAAAAGAGCATGTTGATCAGACGTGTAATGTCAGGGAACGTTAGCACCAACTGTGTATGTGCCAAAAAAGAAAAACACAGCTCTGTTGTAAGGGAGGGCGTGCACTCATGAAGATAAAGTAGCAGTAAAACATTTGTTTGTTTGCTCTATGGTGGCCTAAAAGGCTCAATAAGCATTCAATAGATTTGAAAAGATTCATCTCTTGTGCTATTTAGTGTCCATATACATCAGAGCTCGGCAAATATTTTGCCTCGGGGGCCACATTGAGAGAAAAAAATGTGTCTGGGGCACCAATGTGTATGTGTGTATAAATGATATATACACATTTAGCAGTAAAAATCTGCTGTACAATATGTGTGTTTGGGTCCCTTTTTTCAAGGAACACTAATACCAAAAGTCACAATGTCCGATAGAGTTCTAAAAAAAGGCCACCTCAAAAAAAACGTTTTTTTACTGAATGGGACACCCAGAATGTACATGAAAATAAAGAAAGTGGGATTTACAATATTAACTATGAACAATAAAACACTGAATATTAACAACATATGAACATTGCTCCTCCATGGACAAATTTTACAATCAAGCAAAACGCGACAAAAATGTAACAAACAGCAAAATATGAATGCAAAGTGTAATAAACACCTACAATATCATATATTATCACTGTTATTTAGTTATTTGTTCCAAAAATCTGCTTCCGCATCTGTTTCTGACACGTGTTTTCGGGCTGGCTGCTCTGAAAACAAACCCCGCCCACTCTGCTTTGTTCCTGGTCTGAGCTGCTGTGACCTAGATCAGTGGTTCTCAACCTTTTTTCAGTGATGTACCCCCTGTGAAAATGTTTTCAATTCAAGTACCCCCTAATCAGAGCAAAGCATTTGTGGTTGAAAAAAAGAGATAAAGAAGTAAAATACAGCACTATGTCATCAGTTTCTGATTTATTAAATTGTATAACAGTGTAAAATATTGCTCATTTGTAGTGGTCTTTCTTGAACTATTTGGAAAAAAAGATATAAAAATAATTAAAAACTTGTTGAAAAATAAACAAGTGATTCAATTATAAATAAAGATTTCTACACATAGAAGTAATCATCAACTTAAAGTGCCCTCTTTGGGGATTGTAACAGAGATCCATCTGGATTCATGAATTTAATTCTAAACATTTCTTCACAAAAAAAGAAATCTTTAACATCAATATTTATGGAACATGTCCACAAAAAATCTAGCTGTCAACACTGAATATTGCATTGGTGCATTGTTGCATTGTAATGAATAGAATAGCCTACTTGATTTGATGTTCAGTTTATGAACTTACATTCATATTTTGTTGAAGTATTATTCAATAAATATATTTATAAAGGATTTTTGAATTTTTGCTATTTTTACAATATTTAAAAAAAATCTCACGAACCCCTTGGCATACCTTCAAGTACCCCCAGGGGTACGCGTACCCCCATTTGAGAACCACTGACCTAGATTACCGTAATAACTCCTATCACACTCAAAAGCGCAGATTTCAATCACTGAAACACTTTCTATAGTTCAAGACTCACGGTCATTTAAAAAAAACGGAATATAATTTTACTGAATGGGACACCCAAAATGTGCATTAAAATGAAGAAAGTGGGTTTTTCAATAATAACTATGAACAATAAAACACTGAATATTAACAACATGTGAACAATTCTTTTACTTCTCAGACCACACTCTTAAAACAAATGTGTTGGAAATCGACACATGTTTTGTGTAATGATGATTTCAACAAATGTTGTATTAAGTCACAGGATTTTTCTGAGGGGAAAGTTACACAGACATTCTACACAACATTGTGTCATGAGCTTTGGCCAATCAGCTGGAATGCCATAGTGTTTTGGAAAAAAAAAAGAAAGTCAGCCACATAAAACTCGATGTTTTAAGCACGTTTGCCCGCCCGTCCCGCCTTTTTGTGGATCTATGTGGCCATTACCGGACCTCTGCGACTGTATCAGTCCAAATTTCTTAATGAAGGTAAGCATATTCCAGTCTACTTGCACGCTGTTGTATCCCAAAGGGTGTAATAGTGGTAGTTTTGCTGGGAATTTGTGACTGTAACCTACTGACAAGATGTAAAGTTTTGCATGTGCAAATGAACTGCTGACGAACAGCGAGCCATATTGCTACACAGCAAATTCAAAAGTGTTGAATTATCAGTGTTGGTGTTGAAGGGTGTTGAGTGTTAAAAAAATGACAATCTTTTGATTTATTTTAACAATGGCAGTCTTATTTTGTCTAATGAGTTCATGCTAATTCAAAGGTGTAGATTTTTTTTTAAATCACACTGATCAAGAGTGAACATTTGCATCGGAACTTGTGACGTGTTGCCCTCAAAAAAGTGGGAGAGTCAAGTGGAAGTATCACTCAAGGCAGGCAGGCAGGCAAAGAAGGCACTGCATGTAAGTACCTGTTTCTTGTGTTGTTGCTGCTTCTAAATCAGTGGTTCTTAACCTTGTTGGAGGTACCGAACCCCACCAGTTCCATTTTGCGCATTCACCGAACCCGAACCATAAAATCATAAAATGATTTATTATATTAAAGAAATACTAATAAAGGTATATTTTACAAACAGAAAGTTACAGGAATGTACACATGATCCCATGTTTACATCTCATTGTGCAACATGTGAATGTTTTAGTGGGAACTAAATGCGATATCTGAAAGGGGTACACATTATTTCCAAAGCAGGACCCCCCGACCCAGACATACAATACTAGTACACAGCTCATGAAAAACAATATGTTATAGTCATTGAAAGTGGGCCAAAATACTTATATTTGAAAATAATCTCATGGAAATGACTGCTGTCATTTGATTATAATAATAAAACATTGAACTTGTTATTTAGCCAGGTTTGGGACAGGTGTGCTGCAGGTCTGACGTCGCTCACATGTGCTCCACTGAATGCTCAAGGAGTTTTTGCGTTTGCTCACACATATGGAAAATTAGAGGGAACATTGTTTGGGGGTATCCATAATACGCCGACAGGAAGAAGTTTTTATTTACACGATGAGTCGGGCGTGTCTTGACCTCCGCGGCGGAGGCTCTGCCAAACCCCTGAGGCCGACTCGCCGAACCCCTAGGGTTCGATCGAACCCAGGCTAAGAACCACTGTTCTAAATTAAATATACCGTAGCTATACCGACTGTGTGTTATGTTGGAGTGAGCATAGCATGTTTACTAGTAATTAACTTGTCTTATTATTTTACCTCAGGAAAATCCTGTGACTTAACACATTTGTTGAAATCATCATTACACAAAACATGTGTTGATTTCCAACACATTCGTTTTAAGAGTGTCGGTTGTCTTAGACATTCTTCATTTGATTCAAGCAACCTTATTATTGAACTGTATCTTTATTTTTTTGAAATAATTTAAAGCAGTAGAAAAATGGATAGTTTGATGGAAATACCAAGGAAAAAATCTGACAAATCTGGTTGTGGCTATGTTGGTGCACTGGCTCCATCTAGCGGTGGAACGTACATATACACTGTTTTAATCTGTGGAAAAGAAATGTTTTCCAAAATAGATTTTTGGAAAGGTTCTTAAATAGTTCCTAAAATAATCCATCATAAATTTAAAAAAAACACAGAAAAAGATGGCTGGATGAGTGAAGCTGAGTCGACAACACAATAAAGTTTGCAGTGACCTCTGTCAATGTTAGTATGCACTTAAAAATAAATTGTAAAATAAACAAAAACATAACAAAAGTGGAATTAAAACAAATTACAGGTGAAATGTAATTTAGAAAAAGTTGCAATGTTGACCTATAAAACAAAGCTGTTTTTTCTCCTTTAAAACTGTCATTGCTCAAAACATAATATTGAATCAAAATCAATGTTTTTACAAAGTATTGACCTATCCAACGCTCCGATTACTTCACATGAAATATTCCACTTTGAAAAATATTTTTGGTGGAAGATTTTGCATATTTTGTATGTTTGCCATTAAAAAGCATTGTTTTCTTTGACGAAAAAGGGCAGGAAAAAAAAAAACATAAAACAAAATTAAAACATTTTGAAATGAGGGATAGATCTGAAGTTGATGTAAACCCCAGGGATTTAAGCGTTAAATAAATAATGCATGAATGCCCTGGCACACCATATTTTTACATGACATTTCCAGTTCAATTTATCACCAATCGTTATACCTAGAAATTTGGTTTCATTTACTCTTTCAATATTCCGTCTATTTGTATTTGTGTTTGACTTTCTCTTCTACTGTTACCAAATAGCATTATTTTAGTCTTACTCAGATTCAAAAATAGTCTGTTTTTGTCAAACCATCTTTTTTAATGTGTTCATTTATTCTGTTATTATTTGCATTAGTTTATCTGTGTTCTCTCCAGAACAAAACGCTGTTGTTATGTATGTTAACATAACATATTATGGTAAGAGTCATTCAAATAACTATAACATTTAGAACATGCTATACGTTTACCAAACAATCTGTCACTCCTAATCGCTAAATCCCATGAAATCTTATACGTCTAGTCTCTTGCGTGAATGAGCTAAATAATATTATTTGATATTTTAATGTGTTAATAGTTTCACACATAAGTCGCTCCTGAGTATAAGTCGCACCCCCGGCCAAACTATGAAAAAAACTGCGACTTATAGTCCGAAAAATACGGTATGTCTCCCGGCTGGCCTGGGAACGCCTCGGAATCCCCCAAGCAGAGCTGGACGAAGTGGCCGGGGAGAGGGAAGTCTGGGCTTCTTTGCCCCGCGACCCGACCTCGGATAAGCAGAAGAAGATGGATTATTGATATATTTCTTGCTATTTTATGTTGTATATTTTTTACATGACATTTCCAGTTCAATTTGTCATCAATCGTTATACTTAGAAATGTGGTTTCATTTACTCTTTCAATTTGTATTTAGACTTAGACTTCCTTTTATTGTCATTCAAATTGGAACTTTACAGTACAGATAAGAACGACATTTCGTTGCATTAGCTCATGTTAGGATAAAAGAGCAATAAGGTGCAGATATAACCTATTTGTGTTTGACTTTCTTTTCTACTGTTACCAAATAGCATTAATTTAGTCTTACTGGGATTCAAAGATAGTCTGTTTTGGTCAAACCATCTTTTTTAATGTGTTCATTTCTTCTGTTATTATTTGCATTAGCTTCTCTGTGTTCGCTCCAGAACAAAACGCCGTTGTGTCATCAACGAATAATACTAACCTTATGGTTCGGGCATCTGGTCAGGATGCCACCCGAACGCCTCCCTAGGGAGGTGTTTGGGGCACGTCCGACCGGCAGGAGGCTACGGGGAAGACCCAGGACACGTTGGGAAGACTATGTCTCCCGGCTGGCCTGGGAACGCCTCGGGATCCCCTGGGAGGAGCTGGACGAAGTGGCTGGGGAGAGGGAAGTCTGGGCTTCTCTGCTTAGGCTGCTGCCCCCGCGACCCGACCTCGGATAAGCGGAAGAAAATGGATGGATATTTGGCAACTGTGTCATCAAAATATTACAATCTAGCATGCTAAAAAAAATATCAAAGGGACCCGATTCAACTTCTCTTTCTTAATATCCATCCATTTTCTACCGCTTGTCCCTTTCTTATTATATGAAATAATAGTCTTTCTATGAATGGGTTATTAGTTGTGAGATGAATGCGTTAACTCTATGATGCACGCATTTTGGAGAACGTTGGCATCTTTTATCTCCACCCCCTGGCCGACGTTCCCCCCGCAGCCCCTTTTGTTGTCGTTCTCACGCTAACATGCGAGATCCGCAGAGCCGACTCGACCGCATTCCGCCCCGAGTTCCCCTCCGCCAGCGGCCTGCTCGTCCGGAGATGAGTACAAGATGTCTGTGTCGGGGCTGAAGGCCGAATTGAAGTTTCTCGAGTCAATCTTTGACCCAAACCACGAACGGTTCCGCATCATAGACTGGAAACCGGACGAACTGAATTGCCAGTTCAACGTGAGCGGGGAGAAGCTGCTGATCATCCACTGCAACATCACGGTGGGTCCGGGAGGCCAGCGAGCTAACTCACACTTTACTTTGCAACCCGCCGAGTCGGCCTCGTTCTGCCTGCGCACCCGTTCGAATGTGGTCCGTGTCAACGCCACAAAAGACCGCTTTTGTGCCGAGTGAACTTTCAGGAAGCGATCCGTCCAAACGTCGAATAATACAATAATAGTAACGACGCGGCGGTAGCTTCGCTAGCTGCTACCGACTGGAAGTAACGCTAGCATGCATGCTAGCCAAATATTTGCTTCACTCTCTATATAAAATGACATTTGTGAAGTTATAAAATATTTAAAGTTAGTATTATTCGCGGATGACACAACGGCGTTTTGTTCTGGAGAGAACACAGAGAAGCTAATGCAAATAATAACAGAAGAAATGAACACATTAAAAAAGATGGTTTGACCAAAACAGACTATCTTTGAATCCCAGTAAGACTAAATTAATGCTATTTGGTAACAGTAGATGAGAAAGTCAAACACAAATAGGTTATATCTGCACCTTATTGCTCTTTTACTAACATGAGCTAATGCAACGACATTTCGTTCTTATCTGTACTGTAAAGTTCCCATTTGAATGACAATAAAAGGAAGTCTAAATACAAATTGAAAGAGTAAATGAAACCACATTTCTAAGTATAACGATTGATGACAAATTGAACTGGAAATGCCATGTAAAAAATATACAACATAAAATAGCAAGAAATATATCAATAATCCATCTTCTTCCGCTTATCCGAGGTCGGGTCGCGGGGCAAAGAAGCCCAGACTTCCCTCTCCCTGGCCACTTCGTCCAGCTCTGCCTGGGGGATTCCGAGGCGTTCCCAGGCCAGCCGGGAGACATATCGTATTTTTCGGACTATAAGTCGCAGTTTTTTTCATAGTTTGGCCGGGGGTGGGACTTATTCTCAGGAGCGACTTATGTGTGAAATTATTAACACATTACCGTAAAATATCAAATAATATTATTTAGCTCATTCACGTAAGAGACTAGACATATAAGATTTCATGGGATTTAGCGATTAGGAGTGACAGATTGTTTGGTAAACGTATAGCATGTTCTATATGTTATAGTTATTTGAATGACTCTTACCATAATATGTTATGTTAACATACCAGGCACGTTCTCAGTTGGTTATTTATGCCTCATATAACGTACACTTATTCAGCCTGTTGTTCATTATTCTTTATTTATTTTAAATTGCCTTTCAAATGTCTATTCTTGGTGTTGGCTTTTATCAAATAAATTTCCCCAAAAAATGCGACTTATACTCCAGTGTGACTTATATATGTTTTTTTCCTTCTTTATTATGCATTTTCGGCCGGTGCGACTTATACTCCGAAAAATACGGTAGTCTTCCCAACATGTCCTGGGTCTTCCCCGTGGTCTCCCACTGGTCGGACATGCCCGAAACACCTCCCAAGGGAGGCATTCGGGTGGCATCCTGACCAGATGCCTGAACCATAAAGTTAGTATTATTCGCGGATGACACAACGGCGTTTTGTTCTGGAGAGAACACAGAGAAGCTAATGCAAATAATAACAGAAGAAATGAACACATTAAAAAAGATGGTTTGACCAAAACAGACTATCTTTGAATCTGAGTAAGACTAAATTAATGCTATTTGGTAACAGTAGATGAGAAAGTCAAACACAAATAGGTTATATCTGCACCTTATTGCTCTTTTACTAACATGAGCTAATGCAACGACATTTCGTTCTTATCTGTACTGTAAAGTTCCCATTTGAATGACAATAAAAGGAAGTCTAAATACAAATTGAAAGAGTAAATGAAACCACATTTCTAAGTATAACGATTGATGACAAATTGAACTGGAAATGTCATGTAAAAAATATACAACATAAAATAGCAAGAAATATATCAATAATCCATCTTCTTCTGCTTATCCGAGGTCGGGTCGCGGGGCAAAGAAGCCCAGACTTCCCTCTCCCCGGCCACTTTGTCCAGCTCTGCCTGGGGGATTCCGAGGCGTTCCCAGGCCAGCCGGGAGACATACCGTATTTTTCGGACTATAAGTCGCAGTTTTTTTCACAGTTTGGCCGGGGGTGCGACTTATACTCAGGAGCGACTTATGTGTGAAATTATTAACACATTACCTTAAAATATCAAATAATATTATTTAGCTCATTCACGTAAGAGACTAGACGTATAAGATTTCATAGGATTTAGCGATTAGGAGTGACAGATTGTTTGGTAAACGTATAGCATGTTCTATATGTTATAGTTATTTGAATGACTCTTACCATAATATGTTACGTTAACATACCAGGCACGTTCTCAGTTGGTTATTTATGCCTCATATAACGTACACTTATTCAGCCTGTTGTTCATTATTCTTTATTTATTTTAAATTGCCTTTCAAATGTCTATTCTTGGTGTTGGGTTTTATCAAATAAATTTCCCCAAAAAATGCGACTTATACTCCAGTGTGACTTATATATGTTTTGTTCCTTCTTTATTATGCATTTTCGTCCGGTGCGACTTATACTCCGAAAAATATGGTAGTCTTCCCAACATGTCCTGGGTCTTCCCCGTGGTCTCCCACTGGTCGGACGTGCCCCAAACACTTCCCAAGGGAGGCATTCGGGTGGCATCCTGACCAGATGCCCGAACCATAAAGTTAGTATTATTCGCGGATGACACAACAGCGTTTTGTTCTGGAGAGAACACAGAGAAGCTAATGCAAATAATAACAGAAGAAATGAACACATTAAAAAAGATGTTTTGACCAAAACAGACTATCTTTGAATCCCAGTAAGACTAAATTAATGCTATTTGGTAACAGTAGAAAAGAAAGTCAAACACAAATAGGTTATATCTGCACCTTATTGCTCTTTTATCCTAACATGAGCTAATGCAACGAAATGTCGTTCTTATCTGTACTGTAAAGTTCCAATTTGAATGACAATAAAAGGAAGTCTAAGTCTAAATACAAATTGAATGAGTAAATGAAACCACATTTCTAAGTATAACGATTGATGACAAATTGAACTGGAAATGTCATGTAAAAAATATACAACATAAAATAGCAAGAAATATATCAATAATCCATCTTCTTCTGCTTATCCGAGGTCGGGTCGCGGGGCAGAGAAGCCCAGACTTCCCTCTCCCCGGCCACTTCGTCCAGCTCTGCCTGGGGGATTCCGAGGCGTTCCCAGGCCAGCCGGGAGACATACCGTATTTTTCGGACTATAAGTCGCAGTTTTTTTCATAGTTTGGCCGGGGGTGCGACTTATACTCAGGAGCGACTTATGTGTGAAATTATTAACACATTACCTTAAAATATCAAATAATATTATTTAGCTCATTCACGTAAGAGACTAGACGTATAAGATTTCATAGGATTTAGCGATTAGTAGTGACAGATTGTTTGGTAAACGTATATAGCATGTTCTATATGTTATAGTTATTTGAATGACTCTTACCATAATATGTTACGTTAACATACCAGGCACGTTCTCAGTTGGTTATTTATGCCTCATATAACGTACACTTATTCAGCCTGTTGTTCACTATTCTTTATTTATTTTAAATTGCCTTTCAAATGTCTATTCTTGGTGTTGGGTTTTATCAAATAAATTTCCCCCAAAAATGCGACTTATACTCCAGTGCGACTTATATATGTTTTTTTCCTTCTTTATTGTGCACTTTCGGCCGGTGCGACTTATACTCCGGAGCGACTTATACTCCGAAAAATACAGTAGTCTTCCCAACGTGTCCTGGGTCTTCCCCGTGGTCTCCCACTGGTCGGACGTGCCCCAAACACCTCCCAAGGGAGGCGTTCGGGTGGCATCCTGACCAGATGCCCGAACCATAAAGTTAGTATTATTCGCGGATGACACAACGGCGTTTTGTTCTGGAGCGAACACAGAAAAGCTAATGCAAATAATAACAGAAGAAATGAACACATTAAAAAAGATGTTTTGATCAAAACAGACTATCTTTGAATCCCAGTAAGACTAAATTAATGCTATTTGGTAACAGTAGAAAAGAAAGTCAAACACAAATAGGTTATATCTGCACCTTATTGCTCTTTTATCCTAACATGAGCTAATGCAACGAAATGTCGTTCTTATCTGTACTGTAAAGTTCCCATTTGAATGACAATAAAAGGAAGTCTAAGTCTAAATACAAATTGAAAGAGTAAATGAAACCACATTTCTAAGTATAACGATTGATGACAAATTGAACTGGAAATACCATGTAAAAAATATACAACATAAAATAGCAAGAAATATATCAATAATCCATCTTCTTCCACTTATCCGAGGTCGGGTCGCGGGGCAAAGAAGCCCAGACTTCCCTCTCTCCGGCCACTTCGTCCAGCTCTGCCTGGGGGATTCCGAGGCGTTCCCAGGCCAGCCGGGAGACATACCGTATTTTTCGGACTATAAGTCGCAGTTTTTTTCATAGTTTGGCCGGGGGTGCGACTTATACTCAGGAGCGACTTATGTGTGAAACTATTAACACATTAAAATATCAAATAATATTATTTAGCTCATTCACGCAAGAGACTAGACGTATAAGATTTCATGGGATTTAGCGATTAGGAGTGACAGATTGTTTGGTAAACGTATAGCATGTTCTATATGTTATAGTTATTTGAATGACTCTTACCATAATATGTTATGTTAACATACCAGGCACGTTCTCAGTTGGTTATTTATGCCTCATATAACTTCACTTATTCAGCCTGTTGTTCATTATTCTTTATTTATTTTAAATTGCCTTTCAAATGTCTATTCTTGGTGTTGGGTTTTATCAAATAAATTTCCCCAAAAAATGCGACTTATACTCCAGTGTGACTTATATATGTTTTGTTCCTTCTTTATTATGCATTTTCGTCCGGTGCAACTTATACTCCGAAAAATACGGTAGTCTTCCCAACATGTCCTGGGTCTTCCCCGTGGTCTCCCACTGGTCGGACGTGCCCCAAACATCTCCCAAGGGAGGCATTCGGGTGGCATCCTGACCAGATGCCCGAACCATAAAGTTAGTATTATTCGCGGATGACACAACGGCGTTTTGTTCTGGAGAGAACACAGAGAAGCTAATGCAAATAATAACAGAAGAAATGAACACATTAAAAAAGATGTTTTGACCAAAACAGACTATCTTTGAATCCCAGTAAGACTAAATTAATGCTATTTGGTAACAGTAGAAAAGAAAGTCAAACACAAATAGGTTATATCTGCACCTTATTGCTCTTTTATCCTAACATGAGCTAATGCAACGAAATGTCGTTCTTATCTGTACTGTAAAGTTCCCATTTGAATGACAATAAAAGGAAGTCTAAGTCTAAATACAAATTGAAAGAGTAAATGAAACCACATTTCTAAGTATAACGATTGATGACAAATTGAACTGGAAATGTCATGTAAAAAATATACAACATAAAATAGCAAGAAATATATCAATAATCCATCTTCTTCCGCTTATCCGAGGTCGGGTCGCAGGGCAAAGAAGCCCAGACTTCCCTCTCCCCAGCCACTTCGTTCAGCTCTGCCTGGGGGATTCCGAGGCGTTCCCAGGCCAGCCGGGAGACATACCGTATTTTTCGGACTATAAGTCGCAGTTTTTTTTCATAGTTTGGCCGGGGGTGCGACTTATACTCAGGAGCGACTTATGTGTGAAACTATTAACACATTAAAATATCAAATAATATTATTTAGCTCATTCACGCAAGAGACTAGACGTATATGATTTCATGGGATTTAGCGATTAGGAGTGACAGATTGTTTGGTAAACGTATAGCATGTTCTATATGTTATAGTTATTTGAATGACTCTTACCATAATATGTTATGTTAACATACCAGGCACGTTCTCAGTTGGCTATTTATGCCTCATATAACGTACACTTATTCAGCCTGTTGTTCATTATTCTTTATTTATTTTAAATTGCCTTTCAAATGTCTATTCTTGGTGTTGGGTTTTATCAAATAAATTTCCCCAAAAAATGCGACTTATACTCCAGTGTGACTTATATATGTTTTGTTCCTTCTTTATTATGCATTTTCGTCCGGTGCGACTTATACTCCGAAAAATACGGTAGTCTTCCCAACATGTCCTGGGTCTTCCCCGTGGTCTCCCACTGGTCGGACGTGCCCCAAACACTTCCCAAGGGAGGCATTCGGGTGGCATCCTGACCAGATGCCCGAACCATAAAGTTAGTATTATTCGCGGATGACACAACGGCGTTTTGTTCTGGAGAGAACACAGAGAAGCTAATGCAAATAATAACAGAAGAAATGAACACATTAAAAAAGATGTTTTGACCAAAACAGACTATCTTTGAATCCCAGTAAGACTAAAATAATGCTATTTGGTAACAGTAGAAAAGAAAGTCAAACACAAATAGGTTATATCTGCACCTTATTGCTCTTTTATCCTAACATGAGCTAATGCAACGAAATTTCGTTCTTATAAGTACTGTAAAGTTCAAATTTGAATGACAATAAAAGGAAGTCTAAGTCTAAATACAAATTGAAAGAGTAAATGAAACCACATTTCTAAGTATAACGATTGATGACAAATTGAACTGGAAATGTCATGTAAAAAATATACAACATAAAATAGCAAGAAATATATCAATAATCCATCTTCTTCCGCTTATCCGAGGTCGGGTCGCGGGGCAAAGAAGCCCAGACTTCCCTCTCCCCGGCCACTTCGTCCAGCTCTGCCTGGGGGATTCCGAGGCGTTCACAGGCCAGCCGGGAGACATACCGTATTTTTCGGACTATAAGTCGCAGTTTTTTTCATAGTTTGGCCGGGGGTGCGACTTATACTCAGGAGCGACTTATGCGTGAAATGATTAACACGTTACCGTAAAATATCAAATAATATTATTTATCTCATTCACGTAAGAGACTAGACGTATAAGATTTCATGGGATTTAGCGATTAGGAGTGACAGATTGTTTGGTAAACGTATAGCATGTTCTATATGTTATAGTTATTTGAATGACTCTTACCATAATATGTTACGTTAACATACCAGGCACGTTCTCAGTTGGTTATTTATGCCTAATATAACGTACACTTATTCAGCCTGTTGTTCACTATTCTTTATTTATTTTAAATTGCCTTTCAAATGTCTATTCTTGGTGTTGGGTTTTATCAAATAAATTTCCCCCAAAAATGCGACTTATACTCCAGTGTGACTTATATATGTTTTGTTCCTTCTTTATTATGCATTTTCGTCCGGTGCGACTTATACTCCGAAAAATACGGTAGTCTTCCCAACATGTCCTGGGTCTTCCCCGTGGTCTCCCACTGGTCGGACGTGCCCCAAACACCTCCCAAGGGAGGCATTCGGGTGGCATCCTGACCAGATGCCCGAACCATAAAGTTAGTATTATTCGCGGATGACACAACGGCGTTTTGTTCTGGAGAGAACACAGAGAAGCTAATGCAAATAATAACAGAAGAAATGAACACATTAAAAAAGATGTTTTGACCAAAACAGACTATCTTTGAATCCCAGTAAGACTAAAATAATGCTATTTGGTAATAGTAGATGAGAAAGTCAAACACAAATAGGTTATATCTGCACCTTATTGCTCTTTTACTAACATGAGCTAATGCAACGAAATTTCGTTCTTATCTGTACTGTAAAGTTCCCATTTGAATGACAATAAAAGGAAGTACAAATTGAAAGAGTAAATGAAACCACATTTCTAAGTATAACGATTGATGACAAATTGAACTGGAAATGTCATGTAAAAAATATACAACATAAAATAGCAAGAAATATATCAATAATCCATCTTCTTCTGCTTATCCGAGGTCGGGTCGCAGGGCAAAGAAGCCCAGACTTCCCTCTCCCCGGCCACTTTGTCCAGCTCTGCCTGGGGGATTCCGAGGCGTTCCCAGGCCAGCCGGGAGACATACCGTATTTTTCGGACTATAAGTCGCAGTTTTTTTCACAGTTTGGCCGGGGGTGCGACTTATACTCAGGAGCGACTTATGTGTGAAACTATTAACACATTAAAATATCAAATAATATTATTTAGCTCATTCACGCAAGAGACTAGACGTATAAGATTTCATGGGATTTAGCGATTAGGAGTGACAGATTGTTTGGTAAACGTATAACATGTTCTATATGTTATAGTTATTTGAATGACTCTTACCATAATATGTTATGTTAACATGCCAGGCACGTTCTCAGTTGGTTATTTATGCCTCATATAACTTCACTTATTCAGCCTGTTGTTCATTATTCTTTATTTATTTTAAATTGCCTTTCAAATGTCTATTCTTGGTGTTGGGTTTTATCAAATAAATTTCCCCCAAAAATGCGACTTATACTCCAGTGTGACTTATATATGTTTTGTTCCTTCTTTATTATGCATTTTCGTCCGGTGCGACTTATACTCCGAAAAATACGGTAGTCTTCCCAACATGTCCTGGGTCTTCCCCGTGGTCTCCCACTGGTCGGACGTGCCCCAAACACCTCCCAAGGGAGGCATTCGGGTGGCATCCTGACCAGATGCCCGAACCATAAAGTTAGTATTATTCGCGGATGACACAACAGCGTTTTGTTCTGGAGCGAACACAGAGAAGCTAATGCAAATAATAACAGAAGAAATGAACACATTAAAAAAGATGTTTTGACCAAAACAGACTATCTTTGAATCCCAGTAAGACTAAAATAATGCTATTTGGTAACAGTAGATGAGAAAGTCAAACACAAATAGGTTATATCTGCACCTTATTGCTCTTTTATCCTAACATGAGCTAATGCAACGAAATTTCGTTCTTATCTGTACTGTAAAGTTCCCATTTGAATGACAATAAAGGGAAGTACAAATTGAAAGAGTAAATGAAACCACATTTCTAAGTATAACGATTGATGACAAATTGAACTGGAAATGTCATGTAAAAAATATACAACGTAAAATAGCAAGAAATATATCAATAATCCATCTTCTTCCGCTTATCCGAGGTCGGGTCGCGGGGCAGAGAAGCCCAGACTTCCCTCTCCCCAGCCAATTCGTCCAGCTCTGCCTGGGGGATTCCGAGGCGTTCCCAGGCCAGCCGGGAGACATACCGTATTTTTCGGACTATAAGTCGCAGTTTTTTTCATAGTTTGGCGCGACTTATACTCAGGAGCGACTTATGTGTGAAATTATTAACACATTACCTTAAAATATCAAATGATATTATTTATCTCATTCACGTAAGAGACTAGACGTATAAGATTTCATGGGATTTAGAGATTAGGAGTGACAGATTGTTTGGTAAACGTATAGCATGTTCTATATGTTATAGTTATTTGAATGACTCTTACCATAATATGTTATGTTAACATACCAGGCACGTTCTCAGTTGGTTATTTATGCCTCATATAACGTACACTTATTCAGCCTGTTCACTATTCTTTATTTATTTTAAATTGCCTTTCAAATGTCTATTCTTGGTGTTGGGTTTTATCAAATAAATGTCCCCAAAAAATGCGACTTATACTCCAGTGCGACTTATATATGTTTTTTTCCTTCTTTATTATGCATTTTCGGCCGGTGCGACTTATACTCCGGAGCGACTTATACTCCGAAGAATACGGTAGTCTTCCCAACATGTCCTGGGTCTTCCCCGTGGGCTCCTGCCGGTCGGACGTGCCCGAAAAACCTCCCTAGGGAGGCGTTCGGGTGGCATCCTGACCAGATGCCCGAACCATAAAGTTAGTATTATTCGCTGATGACACAACAGTGTTTTGTTCTGGAGAGAACACAGAGAAGCTAATGCAAATAATAACAGAAGAAATTAACAAATTAAAAAAGATGGTTTGATCAAAACAGACTATCTTTGAATCCCCAGTAAGACTAAAATAATGCTAACAGTAGAAGAGAAAGTCAAACACTAATACACAGACGGAATACAAATTGAAAGAGTAAATGAAACCACATTTATAGGTATAATAATTGATGATAAATTGAACTGGAATGCTCATGTAAAAAATATACAACATAAAATAACAAGAAATATATCAATAATCCAGGCAGCACGGTGGAAAAGGGGTTAGTACGTCTGCCTCACAATACGAAGGTTTGATCTTGCGCTCGGGATCTTTCTGTGTGGAGTTTGCATGTTCTCCCCGTGACTGCGTGGGTTCCCTCCGGATACTCCGGCTTCCTCCCACCTCCAAAGACATGCACCTGGGGATAGGTTGATTGGCAACACTAAATGGTCCCTAGTGTGTGAATGTGAGTGTGAATGTTCTCTGTCTATCTGTGTTGGCCCTGTGATGAGGTGGCGACTTGTCCAGGGTGTACCCCGCCTTCCGCCCGAATGCAGCTGAGATAGGCTCCAGCACCCCCCGCGACCCCAAAAGGGACAAGCGGTAGAAAATGGATGGATGGATATCAATAATCCATCCATCCATCCATCCATCTTCTTCCGCTGATCCGAGGTCGGGTCGTGGGGGCAGCAGCCTAAGCAGGGAAGCCCAGACTTCCCTCTCCCCAGCCACTTCGTCCAGCTCTTCCCGGGGGATCCCGAGGCGTTCCCAGGCCAGCCGGGAGACATAGTCTTCCCAACATGTCCTGGGTCTTCCCTGTGGCATCCTAACGGTCGGACGTGTCCTAAACACCTCCCTAGGGAGACGTTGAACCACCTCATCTGGCTCAATATCAATAATGGATAAAGCAAAACATGTTCTAGACCAAAAATCACTTCATATTCTCTACTGCTTGCTAGTGTTACATATCTGAGTTATTGTGTAGAAATATGGGGAAACATCTACAAAAGAACACTTCATTCATTAACAGTGTTACAAAAAAGATCAGTTAGAATAATACACAATGTTGGATTTAGAGAATATACAAAACCTTTATTTATTGAGTCGAAAATACTGAAATTCCACGACATGGGGAATTTGCAAACAGCTGAAATTGTACACAAAGCAAACTATAACCTGCTACCCAATAATATACAACAATTCTTCTCAACAAAAGAGGAGAAATATAACCTTAGAGGAAAATGTAATTTAAAACATTTGTACGCACGTACAACACTTAAGACCTTCAGTATATCAGTATGTGGAATTAAATGATGGAATGGATTAAGCAAAGAAATCAAACAATGTACTAAGCCCGTCCGTGTACCACTAATGCGCTTGCTAATCACCAGACAATACATCCTAAATGTGACAAGTGTCTTTATACATATGCATAAATAATGAAAAGAGACAACAGTTGGCAGTATTGTTAAACTTAAGAGATGATTAATAGTGAAATGAATATTAGGCCTAAAAGACTACAAAGTGCTGCCACTACGAGACATGCAAAAAGCTCAAATGATCGCTATGGAGGGGCGGGCCAAAACGTTTGCATTCACGTGATTGGGCAACCAAAAGATGGAGCTGGACATTTGATAGGCGTTTGGAAAGAAGAGACCCGGTTGCGTGGTTGGCCACCGGAAGATGGACTCAGCCCGGTGACGGGTTTAGCAAAGATGGACTCGTGGAGATGATTGGCTGCCACAAAGCTGTCCTGTTTCGTGGACAGTCTTATTTATGTGGCGCGACATCCACCATATTGCTTGGTTTTAAATGACCCGTTCATTAAATATGCGTGGTTGTCAAGCCAGCGTCTGTTCTCAATTCTTTTTTTTTTCAATTCTGTGGTTTTATTCGGTCATCAGTTCATGTAAACAGTACATTTCAAGTACATAGCAGATAAATAAATAAAAGTATCGGTTTACATTTCCTGACCAAAAAGGTATAGCCTGAAGCTAAAAGCTTATTATGCCTACCCTTTTTCACATTTACTTTGCACATGTCCAATAGAGAAAAGAAAAACAAGATATTGATCTTGAGATAAAGAAAAACAAGAAAGGACTCTAGAGTCTCTGTCAAAATCATAGTACCTGATCACATGCATTGTTAAGCATGTAAATACATGTATTTACCAATATATAACATAACACCTTCTCATTTAATTGTGTTTTCTTTATTTTCATGACTGTTTACATTGTACATTGTCACTGAAGGCATCGAAACTATGACACCTGTGAAGTGGGAACCATTTCAGGTGACTACCTCTTGAAGCTCGTGGAGAGAATGCCAAGAGTGTGCAAAGCAGTAATCAGAGGAAAGGGTGGCTATTTTGAAGAAACTAGAATTTAAAACATACCGTATTTTCCGCACTATAAGGCGCACCGGATTATTAGCCGCACCTTCTATGAATTACATATTTCATAATTTTGTCCACCAATAAGCCGCCCCGGACTAAAAGCCGCGCCTACGCTGCGCTAAAGTGAATGTCAAAAAAACGCTGCGCTAAAGTGAATGTCAAAAAAACAGTCAGATAGTTCAGTCAAACTTTAATAATATATTGAAAACCAGCGTTCTAACAACTCTGTCCCAAAATGTACGCAAATGTGCAATCACAAACATAGTAAAATTCAAAATGGTGTAGAGCAATAGTAACATAATGTTGCTCGAACGTTAATGTCACAACACACAAAATAAACATAGCGCTCACCTTCTGAAGTTATTCTTCATTCGTAAATCCTTCGAATTCTTCGTCTTCGGTGTCCGAATTGAAAAATTGCGCAAGCGTGGGATCCAAAATGGCCGGTTCCGTCTCGTAGAAGTCATCGGGAGTCAGTGTCGCTGTTGTTCTGTGAATCCTGCCTTCCGGAAAGCTCGGACCACAGTTGTGACCGAAATATCTGCCCAAGCATTTACGATCCACTGGCAGATGTTGGCGTATGTCGTCCGAGGCTGTCTGCCCGTCTTAGTGAAGGTGTGTTCGCCTTCGGAGCTGTGTGAAAAAAGCCACCCGGCTTCGCGTAAACTTCCCTTAACCACTCGCTCATCTTTTCTTCATCCATCCATCCCTTCGAGTTAGCTTTTATGATGACGCCGGCTGGAAAGGTCTCTTTTGGCAAGGTCTTCCTTTTGAATATCACCATGAGTGGAAGTTAGCATGGCAAGCTAGAACCACAGTGAAGGATGACTTCATTCCCTGTGGAGCGAATATTCACCGTACGTGCTCCCGTTCCACAGTGCGGTTCAGTTGCTGTGAAATACGGTAGTAATCCGTGTGCGGATGGAGAGATTGCGTCTTTTTATGAACCGGATCGTTTAGCAGGAGCCATTTTGTGGTCTTTACAGATGTAAACAGGAAATGAAACGTACGGTGATATCCGCGCGTTTTTTCTTCTTCTTCCGGGGGCGGGTGAAGCGCTTCCTGTTCTATGGGGGCGGGTGAAGCGCTTCCTGTTCTATGGGGGCGGGTGCTTTCCTTGGCGGTTGCTTGCGTAGAAGAAGAAGCGCTTCCTGTTCTACCGGGAAAAAAGATGGCGGCTGTTTACCGAAGTTGCGAGACCGAAACTTTATGAAAATGAATCGTAATAAAGCGCACCGGGTTATTAGGCGCACTGTCAGATTTTGAGAAAAATTGTGGTTTTTAGGTGCGCCTTATAGTGCGGAAAATACGGTAGTTTCATTTATTTCACGTTTTTTTGTTAAGTACATAACTCCACATGTGTTCATTCATAGTTTTGATGCCTTCAGTGACAATCTACAATGTTAATAGTCATGAAAATAAAGAAAACGCATTGAATGAGAAGGTGTGTCCAAACTTTTGGCCTGTACTGTGTGTGTTCGTCTATATATTTACCAGTCCAGTTTGTAGTTTCCAGGAGCCTGAATCAACACGCCGTCTTCATTGCCATTTTCTGTTTTCTTGCAGGAGTCTTATCCCTCAACACCCCCAATATGGTTTGTAGACTCCGATGATCCAAGTCTGGCAGAAGTGTTGGAGCGCTTAGAAGATGTCCGCAAAGGCAGCACGTTGGTAAGTTTACCCACATGGATCCAGTTCACAGACTACAGCTCTTTGACTAAAGGATTTTCATAATAAAATCAGATTCTTTAGATTTCCCCATAATGGATGCATTAAGTTGAAAGTTGTTGTTTTTTAAGAGCACATGGGGATCCACACAGATGAAAAGATGTCATTTAGGATGTTTTACACAGAAAAAGGCAAAAAGACTCAAGATGATCGTACTTGACTAGAGCAGGGATCAGCAACCTTTTGCATCATAATAGCCATTTGGGCCAGTTGCCACTAAATCAAAGCTTAATTAGAGCCACAAACATATTTTGACAACTAAATTGAAGGTACCGCTAACTATAAAGTTTCCTTTACTATATTGTCATGTTCCGTTCCTGTGTTTTTGTTGTGTTTACTATTTTGAATGTTGTTTTGTTACCGTTTTTTTCTAGTTCCTCCATAAGTTTTTTAAGTGACGAGCCACACCTGTCGCTACCTGGCAAATAGTCATGTTTTTTTATAGGGGAGCTGCACTTTATAAAAAATGTTGCCTGTCATTCACAATCCCTATGAGAGACAAGAACACATGTATTTTCTTTTTTTTTTAGGATTCTCAACACAAAAAAACGCTTGCAAGATGTGGCTAATGAGAGTCACCATTGTAGCCTTCAAGGCCCTCTAAAACAACTAGGGGTGTGGGGAAAAAATATTTTCAAATTCAAATCACGATTCTCACGTTGTGCGATTCAGTACTGATTCTCATTTTTCAAAAATCGATTTTTATTTATTTATTTTTTTTATTGATTTTTTTTCATTAAAAAAAATGTTTTAATTTTTTTTTTTTTTAATTAATCAATCCAACAAAACAATACACCGCAATACCATAACAATGCAATCCAATTCCAAAACCAAACCCGACCCAGCAACACTCAGAACTGCAATAAACAGAGCAATTGAGAGGAGACACAAACACGACACAGAACAAACCAAAAGTAGTGAAACAAAAATTAATATTATCAACAACAGTATCGATATTAGTTACAATTTCAACATAGCAGTGATTAAAAATCCCTCATTGACATTATCATTAGATATTTATTAAAAAAAAAGAACAATAGTGTCACAGTGGCTTACACTTGCATCGCATCTCATAAGCTTGACAACACACTGTGTCCAATATTTTCACAAAGATAAAATGTCATATTTTTAGTTAATTTAGTAGTTAAAACAAATGTACATTATTGCAATCAGTTGATAAAACATTGTCCTTTACAATTGTAAAAGCTTGTTACAAAAATCTACTACTCTGCTTGCATGTCAGCAGACTGGGGTAGATCATGCTGAAATCCTATGTATTGAATGAATAGAGAATCCTTTGAATCGTAAAAATATCGTTTTTGAATCGAGAGTCGCGTTGAATCGAGAGAAAAAAATCGATTTATAATCGAATCGTGACCCCCAAGAATCGATATTGAATCGAATCGTGGGACACCCAGAGATTCGCAGCCCTAAAAACAACCTTAAAACCCTCCATCATCGTTTTATATACACACTGCGAGAATATATATATATTAAATGTAGTAACAAACATGTTCATTACAATATGTAAAATATACAATATTTACCATATTTTGGTCATTTTATTTTATTTTATTGTTTTTATGTTTTTTGTCCCGTCTAGCTTCTCAGGCAAATCATTTTGTTGATATAGATGCCCATATCGGCCATAAGGTCTTTGTGAAATCCTCTGATGTTGTTTGGTGCTAAATCAAAAACAGCATTAGCGCCGCATTAAACATTATGTCACTACTGGTCTGACCTTTCCACAAAAAGAATGTTTAAAAAAGCAACTTAAAGCCTTGTTTACTGACATCCTATTCATGTTTACCGTATTTTCCGCACTATAAGCCGCACCTAAAAACCACAAATTTTCTCAAAAGCTGACAGTGCGGCTTATAACCCGGTGCGCCTTATATATGGATTACTATTAATATTCATTTTAATAAAGTTTAGGTCTCGCAACTACGGTAAACAGCCGCCATCTTTTTTCCCCGTAGAAGAGGAAGCGCTTCTTCTTCTACGGTAAGCAACCGCCAAGGTAAGCACCCGCCCCCATAGAAGAGGAAGCGCTTCTTCTTCTACTGTAAGCAACCACCCGCCCCCGTAGAAGAAGAAGCGCGCGGATATTACGTTTCATTTCATTTGTGTGTTTACATCAGTAAAGACCACAAAATGGCTCCTATTAAGAGACACGCGTACAACGCAGAATTCAAACTCAAAGCAATAAGTCACGCAGTAGAACACGGAAATAGAGCAGCAGCAAGAGAATTGAACATAAATGAATCAATGGTGCGTAGGTGGAGGAAGCAACAAGATGACCTGCGCCACTAAGACAGGGAGACAGCGCCGGACGACATACGCCAACATCTGCCAGTGGATTGTAAATGCCTGAGCGAATATATCGGTCTCAACTGTGGTCCGAGCTTTCCGGAAGGCAGGATTCACGGAACTGCTGGACAACAACAGCGACACTTACTCTGATGACTTCGACGAGACGGAGCCGGCCATTTTGGATGCCGTATTCGCCCAACTTTTTAATTCAGACACCGAAGAAGAATTCGAGGGATTTATGGATCAGGAATAACTTCAGAAAGTGAGCTTTAAATGTTTATTTTGTGTGTTGTGTGACATTAACGTTCGAGCAACGTTGAGTTGTTATTGTTGCTATTGCTCTGCACTATTTTGAGTGTTACTATTTTTGTGATTGCACATTTGCACATTACATTTTGGGGGTGAACAGAGTTGTTAAAACGCTGGTTTGTAATATATTATTAAAGTTTGACTGACCTATCTGACTGTTTTTTTGACATTCCCTTTAGCGCAGCGTAGGTGCAGCTTATAACCCGGGGCGGCTTATAGGTGAACAAAGTTTTGAAATATGCCATTCATTGAAGGTGCGGCTAATAACCCGGGGCGGCTTATAGTGCGGAAAATACGGTAAATAACTTTTATTGCAAATGAATATCGACTCCAAATACCGATTATCAGCCTCCTTGACTACTAATAATCGGCATCGGCCCTGAAAAAAACGTACCGGTCGATCTCTAATGTTATGCACAAAAGCAGTGTTTGGAAAAACGTATGATTTCACTCACCGGTTCACAAGAATATAGCAACCACTACAACATCTGTTTTAAGTCCTTTCGAAGATCTCTTTTGTATATGTGCAACTGTCATGCTGTGATTGACAGCTTGAATGCTAGTCACTTTATTCGTCCCAAATAGCATTTTTTAATAAAGTTCAACCTTAGTTGTGGCAAATATATATAGTACAGGCCAAAAGTTTGGACACACCTTCTCATTCAATGTCTTTTCTTTATTTTCATGACTATGACATTCTAGATTGTCACTGAAGGCATCAAAACTATGAATGAACACATGTGGAGTTACGTACTTAACAAAAAAGGGTGAAATAACTGAAAACATGTTTTTATATTCTAGTTTCTTCAAAATAGCCACCCTTTGTGAAGTGAAAACCATTTCAGGTGACTACCTCTTGAAGCTCATGGAGAGAATGCCAAGAGCGTACAAAGCAGTAACCAGAGCAAAGGGTGGCTATTTTGAAGAAACTAGAATATAAAACATGTTTTCAGTTATTTCACCTTTTTTTGTTAAGTACATAACTCCACATGTGTTCATTCATAGTTTTGATGTGACTATCGTTCATTCATAGTTTTGATGTGACAATCTACAATGTAAATAGTCATGAAAATAAAGAAAACACATTGCATGTGAAGGTGTGTCCAAACCTTTGGCCTGTACTGTACATGTATTCGTAAATCTATTTTGTCAAACTACTATTGGTTGCAATTGCTAGCCATTGGTGGAGTTCTAGTGTGTTTTTTTTTATTGGGGAAAAAAAAATGTAATTTTGAGCCGGTGACATAATCCATTTTTAATGTTCTTTTCTGTCAACACTCTGTGCAGCTTCTTCAGCAGTTAAAGCGTCTCATTTGTGACCTCTGTCGGCTTTACAACCTGCCTCAGCATCCAGATGTAGAGATGCTCGACCAGCCTCTACCTGCTGGCCCCATTATTCAAGAACGAAAAGTATGTGCTAAATGCAATAACAGTTTATTTTGTCATGTTGTATGACTTATTTAACTTGTGTCGTTTTACCACACTTCATTCAGCATGGGCCATCTGATGAGGTGACGTCTGAGGAGGAAGAAGAGGAAGAAATGGGAGAGGTAGCAATGTATTTTACTTCTGGGGAAATGTGTTGTTATTATTTTTTATGACCTCTTAACTAAATACCACTGATTCACTGTGGCAGCAGGACATTGACTTGGACCAAGACTTGGACCATTACGACATGAAAGAAGAAGAGCCGGTAGAAGGCAAAAAGTCAGAAGATGACGGAATCGAAAAAGAAAATCTTGCCATCTTGGAGAAGATTCGTAAAAACCAGAGACAGGACCACTTAAATGTAAGTTTTTTCCCCCTAAATACCAGTGTATTAAAAGTCCCATATTGTACACTTAAAATAACATCTTGCTGTTTTGTGTGTGTAGCCGAAATGCAAATCGGCTGTGGTTGTCAACGCCTCTCTCAACAGTGTGACTCCAAGAAGTGCTATTCTGCACTCTATACACTTTTTACCGATACTGTAGATTAGGGAAACAAATATTTGATTCCTCACTGATTTTGGAAATCGCCCACTGAGAAAAAAATAAAGGTTCTAAACCTTTAATGCTAGGTTTATTTTAACAGTGAGAGACATAATATGTAAAAGAGAGTCATGTTTTGGAAAAAAAATATTTGCATTTCATTGTGTAAAATAAGTATATGATCCCCTACTAACTGGGGATGCACAATAATGGAAATTTGAACCGATACCGATAACTGATCATTTCCAGACCTTTACAACAATAACCGATATTTATGTACCGGTATATGTATTTACACAAGATTTTGTGAGAATAAATACATTTTTTGCCCAAAGTCCATATAATCTAATAAAAATATACAACTCTAGTGTAGGGATAAGGATAATGTGAACAAATATTTCTTTACTTGACTATAATTTGAGTAGAAGTACACTTCCTATTATAATTCTGACCCATGCAAACAATTAGAATCATTGCGTAGAGCAATAAATGATGCAATTTATTGATATTTTAACTTTTCAATGAATTAATTAATAACAAGCAACTCAAACATTCTGAATATGATTTGTTAAAATTCAAAAAACATTCTCTCCAACACAACATATATAAATGAGACAAATAGAACAAAGCCAAAATGTGTTTTTTGTCCTTTCGAGTGATGCCATGCATGATTCTCTCCGTCTTTCTCTGAGCCGCCACACCATCAAAATATTTTTATTTTTTTTCCACATGAAAACACTTTTATTTTCCACATGAAAACACTTTTTTTTTTCATGAAAACAAATTTAAATGATATATTGTATGAATGGATATAACGGTATATAGTCTATTATTTACGTACAATCGACTATAATAAGTTTGAGAAAACAGCTCAAATATTATAAAAACGTTCCTCATTATAGAATCGATTAGTAAACGTCAATAATCGATAATTGATTTATTTCTTGTAAATAAATGAATGCAGACAGTTGTAAAAATGTGTCTGACTGTAGCAAGCCCCCTCACCGAGAGATCAGATCAGCTCCTTAACTATTGGACACCTATGGTCCAGTTTTTCACACATTTTCATTAATTTAATAAACGTGGGAATTCATTTAACTTTTCTTATTCGAAGTGCATTTTTTAAAGTTCTAAGTAATAAACGCTTATTTAGTTAAACAAAAATAAATGTAAAACGACATCAATATACATGAATTAAAGATGCCGCAATAATACATTTTTAATTTAATAATAGCCACTGAATCGTAATCGTAATCAAATCGTGTGGTGCCCAAAGATTTCCACCTCTAGATATTATATTCACTGGCTTTCTCTTGTAGTTGACTGACAGCCTTGATGTGGTCAATAGTAGAAATGTCCACCCTGAATCCAGTTTGTTCTCATGGTTGATGTCTGTCTATGGCTCCAAGCACTCGTCTCAATAAAACCTGTGAGAATACCTTATACGTCACAGGTAGAAGACTGACAGGTCTATAGTTTTCATACCTCTAGTGTCTCCCTTCTCTTTGAGTATGACTGATGCATTTTTCCATCCATCTGGGACTCTCACTAGAGAAGCACTTGTTAAAGAGCATTGTAAACGTCTTGACGATAGGTTCACCGCCATGTTTTAGTATTTCTCTTGTAACACCATCTTCCTCTGGGGCCTTGTTACACTTCAGCTGCTTAAAAGCTGCTCTGACCTCGGACAGAAGAATGGGTGGACATAGTTCCGTAGCTGTGTTTGAGCAATTGCCTAGTTTGTCCTGGGTGTTTTGTGGCATAAAGGTTTGCACAGAACTCTTCGCATCTTGCTGTGATTCTTTCTAGGTCATGAATGGGAGTCCCATTTTCTTCTTTTAGGGAATGATATCATTCCTTCCAAAGCACTGCAGACTTTGTACCTTTTGTTTTCTTTGAGGGCTCTTAGTATCTCTTGTTCATTAAAGACTGAGATGTATTGTGCCTTTCTAAATATTTTGGTCATAGATATCTCAGTGTACTCAATGTGTTGTCTGTCTGTCCATTCTCTTTTCATTTTGTCGTTTTTCTCTCAAAAGCATTGTTACTCTGGAGAGTTGTTCTGGTTTTGGTGGCCTAACATGTCCATCTGTTTCCAGTGCAGCTTCATTTATCTGAAGTGTTATTCTATCATAGGCTCAATTCTTCTAATATAAGCTGTGTCTCAATTCGTGGGCAGCATCCTTCCAAGGACCCAGCCCATGCCGGCAGAGTGTGGGTCCTGGCAAGAGTCCTCCAGCAGCGGCTGGAGCGATATGAATAGAGGCGGTCTAGCCTACGGGACACTTCCTGGTTACGTCTGTTGTACCCGCCCTTACATTTACGTCACGTATTTTCTGCTCAGTCGCGCGGGGTTGAATATTAACAAACTTAAGAGAAGAATGTCGAATCGTTTTTAGTGTTGTCTTGGTTGTTTACCTTATTTTAGAGGAAGCTACTAAAAGCTACTGTCGCCGTCTGATTAGAGCCGACCAATCATGTTAGATGGTTGTCATGGAGATGTGTCGCGTGTTGACAAGTGTTCTAAAGCTGTTATTGCTAATTATTAGTTAATGATGGATTCATTTTTATGCTTGTTGTAGTGGGACATGTACCTTTTAAAAACACACAGACAATCCAGAAGATATCTCGGAAAGAGTCCTTACGGTCTCATCCATACAGCAACACCACACAATCTTACTTTCTTAATACGTCATTCACAATTGATGAACTTTTCTAATCTTGTCCATTTGGTTGCATTATAGCCAGTAATAGTAAATGTTGGGATAGCATAATATTATTTGCAATGAAGGCAAAGGAAATAAATTACAACAACTACAGTTTCAGCACATGAGTTTATTAATTTGTACATGTTATAAAAATACTTTGTTTTTAAATGATAATCCAAACTGGAATATACTGTACATGTTTTGTGTCATTTCTTTTTGCTCTGTTGTTGTCCAAATGCTCCTCCTTGATTATTATGCACAGCAACAAAAACAGAAAAGTTAAACACAAGATCAAAATAATCATTGATAAAAGTAAACATTTTCAAATACCTTGCAAATGTACACAAAAAACAGCAATAACTAATATTGGTACATTGATGCACACGTTTACAAAACTTCATTATTCTGGCTACACATTAGGATAACATAATTAAGTCAACTTATTGATGTCTAAAAAGGTAAATTAAAAGATGTTAGGCTTCACTTTCAAACGTTGGAAAAAAAGCTCCGGGCATTTAGCTGTCTGCAATGGCCGTATATATGGCTCTCCGTCGGGGTAAAGAGTGGCAAAGAGCATGGAGGACGCTCAACATTACTATAGTCGAAGTTTCGTATTTTAACACATGTACAGTACAGGCCAAAAGTTTGGACACACCTTCTCATTTCATTGAGTTTTCTTTATTTTCATGACTATTTACATTGTAGATTGTCACTGAAGTCATCAAAACTATGACACCTGTGAAGTGAAAACTATTTCAGGTGACTACCTCTTGCAGCTCATCGAGAGAATGCCAAGAGTGTGCAAAGCCGTAATCAGAGCAAAGTGTGGCTATTTTGAAGAAACTAGAATATAAAACATGTTTTCAGTTATTTCACCTTTTTTTGTTACGTTTAAAATGATCAAACTACGTAAATATAAAATTGTATTGTAAATGTTTCCGTTACTACATTGCATATGAACTTACATCATCTATATAAAACCCTAATGGAGGTGTTTTGGATGTTTTTTTTAATATTTAATCATTTTAATTTCCATCCATCCATTTTCTACCGCTTATTCCCTTTGGGGTCGCGGGGGGCGCTGGAGCCTATCTCAGCTACAATCGGGCGGAAGGCGGTGTACACCCTGGACAAGTCGCCATCTCATCGCAGATCATTTTAATTTATTTAATATTTAGAATGCATTAAAAAAAATCCATCCGTCATGTCTTTCATAATGATTGTGGACGAGAGGCAAAACTCCAAAAAAAAGTGCAGTTCCCCTTTAAGGAGTAATACAATGATGTAATCTAGTTCTGCATTTTTCAGGGCGCAGTTTCTGGCTCTGTGCAGGCCTCGGACCGCCTCATGAAGGAACTCAGGGAGATCTACAGATCACAGAGTTACAAGACAGGTGACTAAAGACTCATTTTCTTTACCAAAAGCGGTCCAGTTTCCCCATACTCATGCAGCAATATTAATGAAAGAGTAAATGTTCGGGCCTTGTTGACAAGCATTGGCTAATACACATGGAGTTAGAAACAAGATTGTTTTAACCCTTTGTTTAAAAGACAGTGTTGGTTTTTCAGCCTGAAAATGGGAACATTTGAAAACGAAGCTTTAAGTCAAGGTTAGGTCTCCCCTAGATTGCCAAGTCGATACCTGTGGTTAGGGGCGTGGTCACAATGGCATCATCATATAATTTGCATAGTTTGCTATGATATGATTTTGTTTAAAAGGGCTCCAATAATGTATAGATACATTTAAAACCATATCTGTGGTATTAATTAGTATTAACATGTTTTTTTTATATGATATCGTTTTGCTATATTTTCCATTGTTGCTGTTTATTGTACAATGTGCTTTGTTGAGAATTGTTCAAATGTCTAGAGACTTTTAGGGACTTTTTCTTTATTAAAAAGGACTAGCAACAAATGTATCGTCTTTTTCTGGTGTTATTATAGACTGCACTTGTGTTTAGAGACTCTACGTCTGTTTCTCGATGTCCCCGACAAAAGAGGCGAGCTGCAGCAAGCATGACGTCACACTTGCTTCCTGCTGATGTTCCAGTTGGACTTTGTCTTCTTGAAAGCCGCCACTGTCCTCTTAATATTTGTACATTTTGTAGATCGCTGCACGCGGGTATATCTGGGATACTTTATAATTACGTTGCAGGCATGCTGACTATGCTCCAGGCAAATGTGTGCGTCTTGTTAACTTCGTCATATCATCCGGTTTCGGCTGCATCAGTAGTGCGTAAATAATAGGCTATAAATATCCATTCATACTGTAACAACCTGGCTGATGGTAAAGTTTTATGTTTGTGTGGTTTTGATCTGATGTTCATGTTTCCCATGTTTGCAAACACACCGTCTGTGCCTGAAAGCGGATTGGCAGAGAATGAGGAAGTGTTTTTGGGAAGCACAGAGACAAAAGTGTTGGCACGGGAGGTAAAACCTGTTGGAATTGGGCCAGTTTTTAATCATATAATTGGCAAATACTAAACCCACTAACTTGTACTAGATCAAGTGCTGCATGGCCAAAGTTGCCTATAAAGTATAATCATGATGATATTAAGATTACATGTAATAAAAAGCTCAATGTCAGAATTGCACAAACAAACAAACTTGTAGCAGAATGAATGCAATCTTACATCCATGACTTTACTAAGTGACTCACTAGTTTATTATTGCGTGCGTGCGTGCGTGCGTGTCATCTAATTAATCTAAAACTCTTTACATATGCAATGTTTTCAAATCTGATTTATTATAGAAACATCCTAATATTAGTCACAACAGCACATAAGACCAGCTCTCACTTGGCACACAACATAAAATAATTCTGGAATTGTAAACACTCTTAATGCACAACATCAACAAACATATTTATTCATATAACATGCTCAACAATGAATAAAATTATGGCTATCACAATATGAAGGAAACATTATAATTTAGAATAATTTGTAGGTCATATGGCCCACTCCTAGTCTCATATCTGTACTAACCATGTATATCTTGTGTGTCTACGTGTCATTTCACAGGTATTTATTCAGTGGAACTAGTCAACGACAGCCTTTATGATTGGCATGTCAAGTTAAGGACGTAAGTGGCGAGAAATCTGTTGATTTCCAAAGTTTTTTCAGCTTGTGTGATTTCTGTTACATTTGACCCGTTTCTTTCTAGGGTAGACCCAGATAGTCCGCTGCATAGTGATTTGCAGGTCTTAAAAGAAAAGGAAGGGGTGGACTACATTTTGCTCAATTTCTCTTATAAAGTGAGTTATCTTATTCACTATCAACTTCTGTTTCTGCACTAAAGACTCATATTTATTTTCCTTGTTATGACAGGATAATTTTCCTTTTGACCCACCTTTTGTGCGAGTTGTCTCTCCTGTGCTCTCTGGAGGGTGAGTGAGTGCTCATCACATCTTGCCCTGTTTGAATACACATTCGTTTCCAGGAATAATTCTCACATTTATTTTCCAGTTATGTTCTTGGAGGAGGAGCATTGTGTATGGAACTTCTCACAAAACAGGTGGGTTAATAAGGTTAGCTTACTACATGACTGTGATTTCCAAACCATTTATTAAAAAATTGCTGGGACTGTATTTTCTTTTGTATTTTGCAGGGGTGGAGCAGTGCCTATTCCATAGAATCTGTCATTATGCAGATAAATGCAACTCTAGTGAAAGGAAAGGCCAGGGTTCAGTTTGGGGCCAATAAGGTGACACAATCTATGTATTAATGGATTGCCACTATTTGTGTTTAAGTGTCTTCAGTCATGCTAAACATCAACATCACAAGGATTTAAAAGCCAATTTGTTTGCTATTTGAAATCTGCCATCTAGTTATATGCAAGACTGCTTGGATAGACTCACCCCCTCCAACATTATGTACACCAAATGGCTTGCAATGCAAGAGACTTGACAAATACATAGTAATGATCAGTTTTGACTGCTAGAGAGCTTTGAGTTTAACTATAGCACAGGCCAAAAGTTTGGACACACCTTCTCATTCACAACACAACTGTTGGTCCCAACCCCATTGATAAAGCAAGAAATTCCACTAATCAACCCTGATAAGGCACACCTGTGAAGCGAAAACCATTTCAGGTGACTACCTCTTGAAGCTCATCTTGAGAATGCCAAGAGTGTGCAAAGCAGTAATCAGAGCAAAGGGTGGCTCTTTTGAAGAAACTTTAATATAAAACATTTTTTCAGTTATTTCACTTTTTTTTGTTAAGTACATAACTCCACATGCGATCGTTCATAGTTTTGATGCCTTCAGTGACAATCTACAATGCAAATAGTCATGAAAATAAAGAAAACACATTGAATCAAAAGGTGTGTCCAAACTTTTGGCCTGTACTGTATGTTTATTGTTGTGGTTTACAATGGCGTAGAACTACCGGTACATTGCAACACATTTAGTATTATTTAGGATGCAGGCTTTTAGCAATTGTCTGATCGTTAAATTGTGTCATACTTACAGTTGAACCGAAAACATTGGAAGAATAAGTGTTAATCAGGGTTTCTATCTATTTGTGGTGGAAGATTATGTCATCGACATACTTGCATAATTGGCTATGGTGCATGTTTCTATGCAATTAATTAGTTAAATTTTTCAAATAATTCTGCTCAAAATTAGCTTTCTTAAACACATGGAAACACCCTATCTGATCGTCTTTGGCTTTTGAAAAAATGGGATTAGCACACCTAGATTACGTGATTGGAAAACAGTTTTCTCTGGCATGTGAGCGTTATTGGTGCGCCAATCTCCGTGGAGGACCAACACGCCGCTCTTTACTACAATATTCACCAAATGAAGACGAATAAGCCGGTGGGGGGAACTTTCATACAAAGTAAACACACAGAAGCTGAATTTAGTCAATATTTTTAAATATATGATATAAAAGCCTACCCGTTTATTAACTCCTCCACATGGATTTTACTATTTGTAATGTTTATTAAAGATAATAATTATTTGGATTTTGTTTGAGTGCACCATGGTAACTTGTGTGTGTGCCCCCTTATGTTTGTTTGATATACAGTACTATACAGCACTTTATATTGTGTTCAAAGTGGGCAAACTTTCACTAAAATAAGGACTTTTGTCGAGGCTGGAACCCATTATTGACGTTTACATTGTTTCTGAAAGAGACATTTGCTTCACTATAATATAATAATGATAATAAAAATAAATTTGACTTATAAGGCGCCTTTCTGGGCACTCAAGGACACCGTACAAAATCAAAACAATAAAATCAATTGTATAAAAACAACAACAACAACAAAGATTGATAAGATTTACAACGAATAAGCAGTCAGGAATAGGTGTGTTTTGAGTCTTGATTTGAAGAGGGATATGGAGTCTTAAGTTACGAAGGTCTGGTGGTAATGAGTTCCAAAGATGAGGGGCTGAGCGGCTGAAAGAGACATTTGCTTCACTATACAAGCGTTTACGAACCCGTTAAGTTTGTAAATCCAGGTTTCACTGTATTAACCGCCTAACTGCAACCTCCTAATGAGATGGCAGTAGCTGCTTTCTTAGTATCATGCCGCTGCCAACAGGCATACAGTACTGGCCAAAAGTTTGGACACACCTTCTCATTCAATGCGTTTTCTTTATTTTCATGACTATTTACATTGTAGATTGTCACATCAAAACTATGAATGAACACATGTGGAGTTATGTACTTAACTAAAAAAGGTGAAATAACTGAAAACATGTTTTATATTCTGAAATGGTTTTCACTTATAATAATAGATTTTATTTGTAAAAAAGCACTTTACATTAAGTAAACAACCTCAAAGTGCTACAGTGTATTAAAAAAAAATACAAATAAAAAGATAATAAAAAAATAAAAACTAGAACAGCCTAATAACTACAACTAATATGCATATATCTAAAAAAAAAAAAAAAAAGGGGGGGTTTTAAGCCTTTTTTAAAAGCATCCACAGTCTGTGGTGCCCTCAGGTGGTCAGGGAGAGCGTTCCACAGACTGGAAGCGGTGGAGCAGAAAGCCCGGTCTCCCATTGTTCGTAGCTTTGTCCTCGGAGGTTGGAGGAGGTTAGCCTGTCCGGAGCGGATGTGTCGTGGGGAGGATTTGGGGGTGAGTAGTTCTTTGAGGTAGAGGGCGGCATTTCCATGGAAGCACTGGTGGGTTAGAAGGGAAACTTTGTATTCAATCCTGAGTGGAACAGGAAGCCAGTGAAGGGATTTGAGAATTGGTGTGATATGGCCATATTTCCGCACTCTTATCAGGATCCTAACAGCACTATTCTGTATGACTGGTGTCATAGTTTTGATGCCTTCAGTGACAATCTACAATGTAAATAGTCATGAAAATAAATGCATTGAAATGAGAAGGTGTGTCCAAGCTTTTGGCCTGTACTGTATGTACCTCTGCTTGGATTGTGCTACTCAACTGTTGGTTGATGTCAATTATCAAGTCATTGCATTCATCTAATTGTGTGTTTTTGTCCCAAAGAACCAGTACAATCTTGCCAGAGCACAACAGTCATACAAATCCCTTGTGCAGATTCATGAAAAGAATGGTACGTGGTACACTTGTCACTGATTTGGGATCAGTACATGCCCAGTTACATGACTCAAGTCTTTTTTCCCCCTTCTTACTGTATTAGGCTGGTACACACCCCCTAAAGAGGATGGATAAGGAGATCCGACTACTATGCACTGGGAACATGGGTCAAAGTGTCTCATTTTCTTTGGAGTATTTCCCCCAGTCTGACTTGTTGGGAGTGCATCACATTTCTTGCGGACCTGCCTGGTTGGTTCACCTGACAAGTATCCTTCGTATGATGTGAGGGCGTTCCCTGCCCTGTTCATATATCTCCGATTGTCTTTTCTCCAGTTCGAACGTGGAGGAAACGTTTCTTCTTTAGCTGCTTTGACAAAATGGACTTTAAATGGGAACTCTGAAAGTCGTACCCAAGCCCTGAAAATGGCACGACACCTCACGTGTTTTTATTGAGCTTTTTTTTTTTTAATTATTATTATTATTATTATTATTATTAACAGGTACACACATTGTTCTAGCAAATGTTTTTTTTATTATATTATGAGCATCCTAGACAATAAATGAGCCAGTTGTCATAGCTTGGATGGTTATGTTCAAAAGGAAATGACATACTGCTCTATCTTCGAAAAATATGCTGCGTTTGGTTCCAGATGAACTATGGGTTGTCGTGAGAGAACTTGTAAAAAAAAAAAATTCAAATAGGCACTTCAGTGGTCATATGATGTGAGGTTTGAAATGAGCATCATGACGTGTTATTTCAGAATGTTTCAGCAGAAATAACCATGCGCCCTTTGCCTTATTTCTGGCATCCCTGCATTAAGTGGCTTTCTATTGGTTACTTCTAGCAACACCGTTGATGTGGTTCATGGTGGTAGTGCAACACTCACTTGTGGCTGTCAGTGACATCCCTCTTGAGTAGAATGCGGCTGAATTGACTTTAAAGAGGAATTCAACAGGATGTCCGGGGTTGGTACTAATGCGGTTTGTGAGTACCGACCTACTTTGATTGTAGTGATTTGCACTTTCCCACAATCCGGTTATATGACTTACCTTATCAGATGAATTTACCTGCTGCTGTAAATAAGCATACAATTGGGAAAAAATAATCCAATGTTGATTTTGTAAATGAACTCCATTACAAAGTTATGAACAGTCCATAATGTTTATGGTAGGTTTATTGTAATGGAGAGAGACACTTAGTAAAACAACAAATAAAAAATCCAGAATAAATAACATTTAGGATATACATTATTTTGTATTTGATTGTTGGAAATAAGCATTTGATCCCCGACCAATCAATAAGCCTTCTCTGCCCATGAAGTACACAAATTAGCCCTATCCCCTTTAAAAAATACTCCTAATCTCAACTCGTTCTTTGGCTAATACATCTGTCACAGAAAAGATCTCCTCCATTCAAACTGCTCCATCCACATCAAATGTCAAAAGACTGACGTAGACCTGCACAAGACTGGGTTGGACTACAAGACTATCAGCAAGAGGCTTTTTTTAGAAAGGGACCACCATGGCGCATTAATTCATAAATGGAAGAAATACAAAATAACAACTGCCCTTGCGGTTGTTATTTTGAATGTTCAAAATAACTCAGAATATTCAAAATAGCTCCGAATATTCACCAGGTGGTGTAAGATGATTGAAGGGGAGGAGCTGGTTTATGATCTCAAGAGAGTTGGCAGCACTGTCACCAGGAAAAGCTTTAGTAACATTCTGCCGTGCCCGCGAGCATACCTGTCAACATTTGTATTTCAAAATATTAAGAATTTCACGGAATACAGACAATCATAAATCACCGTTAAATTTAAAAAAAGAATGTGTCTGAGGTAGGATCAAACTCATGTCCCTTGTATTGCAAGAGTTTGTCAGTGACTAGTGTGCTATTCAATGTTTATCAATCAATCAATGTTTACTTATATAGCCCTAAATCACATGTCTCAAAGGGCTGCACAAGTGCTGACTATTCAGTCCATCACACACACAGCAAGCAGCCTTGCGAAAAGGCTTCTTAGCCAGGAACCCTGTTATACTCCCATCAATGGAAATAACACTAGTCTGGGCTCCTTTACAACGCTTACCCAGGATTTCCACTGGATGCGAAACGGCTGCTGAACGGCGCCGCCACGGAAGGTCTCCGCTGTCCGCCAGTCCTCAGCGCCGGTTGATGTGCACGTTGCGACTCTGTCGTGCAACGAAGTAGCGTGGACTTTAATGATATCTCGCGAATCCGCGCACAAGCACGTGACAAGGGGAGTTGTCGTAAAATGAACCACAAACAGTTTATTCTGTCCTTCCAGAGGAACAGAAGCAAACTGCCATTTGAGAAACATAACAGCTGCTCGACGGAAACACCATAGAACGTCTTGAGGTGGGCGTCTGTGACGGTAATGACTTGACTCGTAAAAAAGACGACAGTTTTGCCTTGCCGAACGACTACCTTATTATTCTATTTGTAGCAAACAACACAACAGTGACATCATCCCTGGCGAGCGTCGTATCAGCTGGCATTTGACACAGCCCCCCATATAGCTGACCAGGATATGCCTGTTAAAGGATTCTTTGATTTTGGACCTCCAGAATTAGCACATCCTTATCTATTTGTGTCAACGAGGTGAAATTACGTCTGACAACCTCCGACAAGTTGACTTCAGGTACG